>NW_009731155.1:0-25723 GCF_000703405.1 Apaloderma vittatum | reverse complement strand
CATTTTTTACCATGATGGTGACTGAGCACTGGCACAAGATGCCCAGGGAGGTTGTGGAGACTCCATCCTTGGAGATACTCAAAAGCTGTCTAGACATGGTCCTAGGCACCTTGGTCTAGGTCACCAAGTTTAAGCAGGAGAAGTTAGACCAAAGGTCCCTTCCAACTTCAAACAATCTTTGGTTCTGTGAACGTTTACTGGATTTCATTAACGTTTCTTAAAAACCCATTGTTGACTGTTCTGGACTATGTGTATGTTAGATGAGACTTGTGTTATTAGTTCCCATATGAGACTGGTGAGATGTGATTCCATGCTACCATCCTTACCATCCTCAGCCCCCCACCCCACCCCCAAGTTAGAGGTGGAATGCTCAGGGGAATGAATTGCTATGACTATATGGTAAGTTTATGGCCTACTCATACCTAAAAAATTGTGCTGTGTCACTCTACACATACTGCAGGGAACATCTGGCTCAAATACAGGCCAGGGAGGTTTCTGTTTAACGGGCTCTTGGGTGTTCTGCAGCCTTTCTGGTCTCTGCTCTGCTGCAGCTACACCGCTCTCAGTACTTGGGCCAGTAGTTTAAAGCAAGCCTGAAGCTTTTGAATATAAAGGATCCTCTTGCAGAGAATGTTGCATACAAATGCTTTCACGTTTGTTTTCTTCTCTGCAGATATAAAAGCTCAAAGATCATCAGTGAAAAGGCTGTGTGACTCTGATATTTCTAAGGTCATAAAATGCATGGAACATGCCCTGATAGCAAAGTACCCCAGGACACGATACGGAGCTGGATGGGATGCAAAGTTCTTTTGGCTGTTTCTCTCCTATGCCCCAAGCTGTTTATCTGACATGCTCCTGCGTATGACATTTCCAGCTCCAGCAGTTAATGGGAGATCAGTTCCTGGAGTTCTAATTAACATTTAGTATTGAACATGTATCAGCTATTTGGGAATAAATATTAATCTTGTTAAAACCAGATGCCATGTTCTTTACCATTTACTAGACTGCTTAAATTCCTTTCAGAAGATATTTTCTCCACCCCATGTCCCTTTCGCCTCCTTACCTGGAATTTCCGAGTTTGCAGATAGACTTGTAAATTCAGCATGGTTCTGAAGGTCATTTTTTATGCTCAGAAAAGATCTGCATTCATAAAGCATTCAGCTACAAAGCTAGTTAATACTACTCACCCAATCAAAAATTTTTAATCACTAAAAGAATCAGCTTTTCAAGTAGACTTCATCAACATACAGGTTGCTGGTGAACTTGAAATAAAACAATGGCCTTTCAGAACATACACATGTGCCTTACAGAATGTATTCAGTCATATTTAGTCATCTATTTCCCAGGCTGTTTGCTCAGGATCATATTCAGGAGCTGCTAAAGTTCAGAAGCTTCTGAACACAAGACATGAAACCTTATAATAAAGCACAGCTATTGCGACATATTGCAAAAATTACAATTGCAGTACTTGACCACATCCAATCACCTGCCTATTCAGCTGTGTAGAGTTAAAACACAAGCTATTTTACAGCTATTCAATTACAGGGAAAATCAAAACTACATTGTGCTCTATTACTATAGAGTATCCAAACTTATATTTTAACTTGCTCCATAATACTATTATAGTTTATGAGGAAGATATTAAAAATAATATGCAATCACATTTCTTTTGTCCTCGGTGTACTTTGCAAGTTAAAAGGATGACTATTTCACTCAGTAGATGAAACAGGTCATTAGCATACGGTAAGGCAAATTAATTCAAGTGTACACAAAGTGTGTTCAGAATGGCAAAATGTTAGTTGAGGCTACGGTGCCTCTTGTACACTAATTCTGTCTGCTAAGCTGTTGGCCAGAGACTCACAAACTGGTGTTTCTAGAGATATTAAAACTGAAGGGTAAAAGTTTTATTTGCTAAAGAACTGCAATAGCGATTAATAATTAACGTGCAATTCAATTAGGCTTACAAAAAAATCCCATGTGCAGGTCAGAACTCCAAATGTAAGAAAAGGAGTTTCATCACCCTGTGCATGTGAGAGAGGGTGTATTTGTATACATGTGAGAAAGAGACAGAAAGTGTTCAGGAACCTTTAAGTATTTCATTGATGTTCTGTTCTCTGATAAACAGCTTCAAGAATAAATTTGTGTTACTCCATTTCATGATAAATACTTGCAGAGAGATAGTTATCTCTATCTGGCCTGACAGAATGTACATGAAAAAACTTAATGGCAATTTATCAGGCCTAATTGGCAGGTTACAGAGATGTGCTGAAACCTCTCAAAATTACCTTTCTTTGAAGCAGAAAGAGTTCAGAATTCAAGAATCTGAGCAGAGAAAGGGAAATACAATTGAAAAAAAAAGCTAAGATAGAACAAAGTACCCCAAATCAAATTTTATATAATCAGGACACAGTGCAGTATGCAACTGAGCGACAAAGGCTCAGGAAAAGCTTGGGAACACTTCACTATAGGTTATGTTAAGCAACCAGATCTACATACTGCTTACCTATAAAGTATCCCTGAGATGATAATTATATGGGGGAAAAAGAAATCTCTGATACATGGCTGAGGTGTTAGCAGTTTTCTGCAAAACCAGTTCCAAATCTTTCTGTTGATAAAGACTATTCACAAAGTGATGCTTTTTCTTGTGGTACGCAACTGGAGGCGAGTCTTGTTGAAATGTCAGTCCTGTCTTCTCTCTTGAAAAAGCATTGTGAGCTCTTTCTTTAAGAACAGCAATTTGCCTTTTAAATAAATCCTTTCTCATAGCCTTACAGATGTGTATGCTGTGTCCTGGATTCTAAGGAACTTCCTACACTAAAGCACTCAAATATGAAAGATAATTCAATTAAGGTTTTAATCACTTATGTCCATGCTACCTTGATACTCAGTCCCTTACGAGTAATAGTTTCCTCTTTCAAGGGCCAGGTGTTTTTAATGGGTTTAGTGAGGCAGCTTTCACACTTAGAGTGATAATGATGTCAGTGATTTTATATCAAGAACTTCAGACAGTTGCGCGAAGCAGTAAGCACTACTCGTATTTTACTTTATCTACAGCACTGATGTTGTCATCTCAGAGTGCACGTAAGTCTCCACAACTGAAAAAAGTACATAGTCTTGACAGAAATTATGGCTTAAGGATGTGATAAAAGAATACATTTATTAGATTTATTCAGCAGCTTCATTTTCCAGTTGTCTTTTCTAATCAAAGTAAGTTACAAATTAATTATAAGCATTCTAATTAGAAATAGTATATATTTTCAGAAGTTGGATATGAAACAATCAAATAGCAGAAGTCTCAATGATTATAAATTTAGGAATCTTTAAATTATGAGTAGCTAGCCAGGAATGCTGAATAACATGTTCCTTCAGTCGTACTTAGCGTTTCCTCAAATGGCTCATGTTGTGGAAACTACCCTGGCTAATTAATAGAACAGCCAGTAAAATGTGCAGTATATTCTGATGAAAGCTTATAGAAATAACCAGATAACTAACAAAGACTGCATTAGTAGAAATTGTTTCCCTTTCTATTAATGTCCACATCAGGAAATAAATAGTCAATAAAATTAAATTTTCACATTAAAAAAACCTGAATAATTTCTTAAATGAACCAATATCTTCTGTATTTTGCTGTTTGGAAATACGTTGTTACAGAAGTTTAGCTATTTCATTTCACAGTACAAATTACTTCCAAAGACTCCAGCCAAGAACAGAGCTATTCCACTGACAAGCAGGAGAAAATCTCATTAAATTAAGTACTTGTGGCGCTAAAATCTAAATATATCAGAACTTTTTAAGAACACTATTAATGGAATGGTGTTAATTGGAACCTAGAGGAAAAGTACATTTTATGGACTCAGAGGAAATTATTTTATCTCAGGCAGTTAAAATATTGTAAGAACAACATTTTGCACAGCATAATGATGCTGCGTTGACTCTTCCATCTTTTGTTTAACACAAGATGGACAGAGAGACCCATTTTTACATACAGTAGTATATAAAATAGGTTGTAAAGATGCCCAGAACACCAGCAGAAGTTTTAAAAGGTGCTGTTATAAATATATTCTCTAAAGAACCTGTAAATCAGTAATGTTCCTATATTTGCCTTGTTTGGTTTTTTTTTAGTTTAAGCATTTGTATCATGAATTTATCCGTAAAGATACAACCAGTTCCATACAGATTTCTACTAGCAACGTCACTGAACAAGATAATATTTCAAAAATTTACAAATGTACAATATATTTATAACATTACTTTCAGACGGTGTCAGTGCAAAGATATACATATAGTACATCACGATAATTGTTCATAAAAATAGAAATTGGCATTTGTCAAAAAACAAGGCATAGTTTCAACATACATCTCCAGCCATTGGCTAAGTGATGTATGTATTTTATAAAGCATTTGAATGTGAACCTTACTCTTCTGTTTATAAAAAATATATGTGCAAATGGATGTGTCTAATTTTCCCTAAATCCCTGTAGTTATACCACAGAGTCCTCTTTAACAAGATTGGCGGTGTCTTTAAATGTATCCTCTGTTGCTGTATAAGCTAATGGTTGGTCTCTCTTCAGAGTAATCTTGGGAGGCGGTGAAGGAGAAGGGGTAGGGACATTTTCTGTGTCCTGTTGCTTTTCCTTTTCCATCTGAAACAATAACCACAACATCTAATGTACAAAACATCCGACCTTAACTTTCGAAATGTAAATAAATATCCAAGTATTTTGCTGAAGTCAAGTGTCATGATATAAATTATTTCTCCAAATCACCACCTGTAACAAAATTATATGCCAATTTCACCTCAGATGGTACAGCTGCAAACTCAGTCCACACACTAGGATTTCTATTTTAGTGCTTAATGTCAGGAGTCTCTTGACACGTCTACATGAATGTAGATAACATGGCACTTACACTGTTTGTAAATAATCACATTCATTAGTGTTGGGGAAATTAATCCCTAGCTTCCCAAACTCACTTTACTCAAGCCTTAGAAACCTAAATTCTTGACAAAAGGCACCCAGTTTTAGTCCCATGACTCTGCAACTGAGCTTCTGAAGTTGCCTAGGCCATGTGGAAATTTTAAACTGTAGGATGAAAAGGGCTGGAACTACTGGCTCAAGTCAGCAGAACTCCAAATTTTCACACCCAAGCCAGGGGAGGATTCCTTCCGGACCCATACCACCCACTGGCACACCATCTTTAAAGAAATGTCGGGTGAAAACAAAACAGGGTTGGTATGGAAACAGGCCTGCAGTATGCAGAGCTACTGGATTTTTGTGCAGTGCTGAAAGCCAGGACACTTTGCTGCTAGTGCAGCACTTACGCTGGATGCCTGAGCTGTGCCCGAACGCACCAGCAAGCTGAAACCAGCACCTGAGATCCCTGCGCAGGAGCAGCCCCACCGCTTGGGCTGGGCAAGCAGAGATGGGGGCAGTGCAGTTGTGGTGCCTGAGCTGGATGCCTTTTTTTGCTGAACACCTCATTCTTCTTGAAACTTCTTAACTTTGCCCAAAACAACTTCGGTCCTACCTTGACCTAGGCTAGAATTTTTGTGCTGCTTCACTTAACAGCAGAATTTACCCATAATCTTCATCCTATGAAAGCAAGAACATAGTCCAGCAGTATATTAGCTAAAAAACATAACTATAAAATATTAAGCAATACCTCTGCATATATTGGGTTTTCAAAATTTGTGTTTTGTTTCATTTTTCTCTTGAAGAAACTCCACTTTGATTCCTGAAACATAAAAATTATTAGAAATTTACATATTTTTCTCACAACTTCTCTGGAAACTGTCATCACTGATGTTGGATTGTTGTATTTCACTTGTGCTGACTGCTAACTCAGTGATTTCAGATGGATGGTCCTACATTATCGTGTTGCAATTCTAATCATGACCCAACTTTCTTTTCTGCTAGATAACCAGCTATGGTTATTTTACCTAAAGCAGTATTCATGAGGCTAGGCCAAAAGGCAATAAATTAAGTCAAGGAAACCTACTGTTTCAGACAAATAGGTCAAAGAAGAAAAAAAATGAAAAGAACACAATTACTGAGGGACATGAAACTACAATAACAGGTTGCCAGAGCTGCCATTTCAAAGCCCATCAGTGTGAAAATTTTAACGTGAAAATAGTCCTGTAAACAAGCCACCGTCAGCTCATTCAGACAGCTTTTAAGACATAAAAACGTATCTTCCATGAATCATGAATTATCTAGATGAGGTGATACTTTGATCTTGACTGTTAAAATGTCCTCCCAGAATACACAGAACAAGTGTCTTAAATATCCTTATTAGCACTTATAAATACAGATAAAATTACAAATAAGTGTGGAAAAAAATTAGAACAGTACATCGACTCAACGTCTTGTTTCAATTTCCCATACCTAGGTTTTCACTGTTTTAAACCAAAACCTATTTTTTCTTGAGTTTTCTT
Organism: Apaloderma vittatum; assembly: GCF_000703405.1. Lineage (NCBI taxonomy): Eukaryota > Metazoa > Chordata > Aves > Trogoniformes > Trogonidae > Apaloderma > Apaloderma vittatum. The sequence continues at coordinate 19,290 of NW_009731155.1, read as the reverse complement.
TCTGTATTTTACAAGCCAAAATAAAAAGAAAACCATATTTTGCTGCTTCTATCAAAGTGTAATTCATTAGGGATTTACAAATCATTATTAAAAGTCTGAAGTAAAGCCGTAGTTCATAGAATCATAGAATGGCCCAGGCTGGAAGGGGCATTAGAGATCATTTAATCCAACCTCCCTGTCATGGGCAGGGACGCCACCTCTCGACTAGATCAGGCAAGACGTGTGGGGACCGAACAGGAATCGAACCTGCGGCCTTGGTGTTATCAGCACCATGCTCAACCACCTGAGCTAACCGGCCCCCAAGCTCTAATAATTTCTGCTAGGGAACAATGATAATTTAGATTAGTTGCATTACAATTTTCAGATTAGTCTCTGCTCTCAAAACGAAGCGCAACAAACAGTGAAAGAAAACTCTCTGGTCCAATCTATTAACTTGAAAACAAATGACTGGACCTGGAAGAAGAGGGGTTTTAATCCAAACTGATCCTTACTGTGTCCTCTGGGCAATTCTATATTTGTGCTGTTTTTCCCTTATCAAACTGTTTCTGATCACCTCTTGCAGATCTTGTGAACAGGATGCAGTCAATTGGACTTGATGCAAGTTATGCGCCAACTCCATGGCATTATTTAAAGAGAACTGAAACTATGCTGCAGCTTCCCTAACAATTCAATTTCCCTGATTTGGAGCCTTCCAATACCTGAAGGGAACCTACAGGAGGTCTGGAGAGGAACTTTTTTTACAAGAGAATCCAGTGATAGGACAAAGGGAAATGGATTTAAATTGAAGGAGAAGAGGTTTAGACTGGATCTTGGGAAGAAATTCTTCAGTACGAGGGTGGCAAGACTCTGGAACAGATTGCCCAGAGTGGTTGTGGATGCTTCCTCCCTGGAGATGTTCAGGTCAGGTTGGATGAGGCCTTGAGCAACCTGGTCTAGTTAAGGGCATCCCTGCCCGTGGCAGGGAGGTTGGATTAGATGATTTCTAAGGTCCCTTCCAACCTAAGACATTCTATGATCCTATGAAAATAAACAAAGCAGCCTTAGAGCATTTCTGTGTCCTACCTGAGGTGCATCTGTACTCTGAGGGGGTTCCTTCGAACCAGCAGATATCACAGAGGCATACACAGGATTTTCAAAATTTTCGTTTTCCTCACTACCAGCTGCTGCTACCTGTAAAAGAAAGAAAATCAATGTTCTTCAAAGAAGAAAAGGCCATAAAGGAAAATGGAAAGTGAAAGTCAAGCTAAGCATCTCTTACATGCGTTGGCTGAGCGACTGTAACTACACTGGCTGTGCTGGCTCCACCATCTCTGGTTGCATACATTGGATTTTCAAATGTGATTGGCTGCTTCCCTGACTCCACTGCAAAGTTTTCATTCTATGAAGGAAAAAAACCAAAAACCAAACAACTGCAGTGCAATAAACAGCTTCATACTCCGAGGAATTATAGTCCAGTTCTTCATCTCAGGGAACAATGAATATTTACTTTCATATAGGCTTAGGCAAAATCTAGCATCTGGTAGAACTCGAATGTTACTTTACCATCCATTATTTTACTCCCTGACTTAGCAGCCTAGTCCACTGATTGTTCCAATATTACACCAATTCCAAGTTGAACAAAAAAACCGCCACATTTTAATAATTGACTCACAGTATTTTGCTATGAGGAAAGATGACTCTCACAAATCACACCTTCAAGAGGAAAGAGATATCAAAGGAAGCATAATCCCAAAATAAATATTTCATTGCAGAGACTTCAAAATGACATACAAATTAGTAAGCACTATCTGACATAAAAAAGGATGGGATTCATTCATTTTGTCCCAGCAGGACAAAGCAGTTAATTTTATCCCCTTAGTTAAAACACATGAATTATGTCAGAAATGTCTAAGAGTTTTTAGCATATCTCTTATTATAAATCCATACTTTGTCCATGCATGAAGACCACTGTGTGAATAGCAGCTGCCTCACATATATTGTGCCAAACCCTGAGCTGCAGCTGCAGTGTTTGCAGCAGGTGGGCAAAGGTGCCAAAAACTTCTTAAGAAAATATTTGGTGCACATAAGTACAGCCACCTGGGGTAGCCACTAAGCATCACAGGTAGGAGAGTAATGAAAGCAACAGCTCCCCCTGACTTGCTTGCCCTGCTCCTTGGCACAACTCCATCAAAGGAATAGTGAGGAATAACATGGGAAGAGAGCCCATCGGCTAGTTCTTTAAACCTGCCTCAGCCACACTGAAAAATATCCCTCTAACACCTTCTCATGCATATGTGATATTAGAATTGCTACCGTAAGCCAAACCCTTTGAGTTCTTTGCCAGTGAACTATGCAATTTGTTGTTCATACTCTGAATATAGAGGGAGAATTAATGCCACTTAAGTAGAAATAGCCTGTAGCTAGACTTGTTCTTAGCAATGTAAAAACTGCATCAGTTGGACTTCAGCATGTCAATACCAGGCCAGAAAACTGAACGTACCATGACGTTTCTCATGCATGAAAAAGATTTGAGATAATATTCAAGCCTAGAGCTACTTTTTCAGTATTTACTGAAATCTTCATATGGTGGTTTCATTACACAAGCTGCCTAGTTTTAACAGAGTGGGTTTCTTAATCTAGAAAAAGTCACATACATATATTATAAGCTTATCTTTCCTAGCTGTTTCATTTCATATTAGTTTACTCTCAGTTAAGTCTAATTTACCTCTGACTTTAAAAGTTTAGAGAGTTGCCAGCATAGACTTTGCAACATGTGCTTATTATTCAAACATATCTCTGATCTGTTTCTGATAAGTAAAAAACTTTTGTACTTTGTATTTCTTATGGTGAATAGGGGAATATTTTTTCCATGGAAAAACTACCCAGTATAGGAAACACAATGACGCGCTCTTTCTCAGGTGTGCATAACAAAACACGGACGAAGTAGAGTTGCCCTTTACGATGTCCCCAAAACTATTAAACATGATTTGTTGAAACTTACTAAATTATATTACTAATTGTAATTTATTGTGCATAGTAGTGTGCCCTGTGGTTAGGCCTTAATTTTCCCTCTGAAGTTTCTAACATACAGTCTGGATTTGAAAACTACACATTTGAACCTGTTCTAATGAACACAAAGGCCCCCCAAAAATTCCTTGCTATAATATTTTCATTTGCCTATTCATTGCCCATATATTCCACGAACATGCTGAAATAGGAAAGCAAGTAATCAATTTCTATTGTATACATCGTGAGAAAAGTCACATTATTTTGAAGAATAGCCTACATTTGTCTTTGCCTTCACTTCAGAAAAATCTATTTCAGGAAATTAACAATCAATGTTCACCTCTTTTTCTAGAACACATTTATCATCTCATTATCTTTCTTACGTGAAAGACTTTTCTCTATCAACCTAAAATGACGTTAAAAGAACACAATTTAAAGAAATTTCAGAACTAAACCTTACCATTTGCATTGCTCTGTCTATAGCAGAATCTCCTCCAAAGCCAGAGACTCCTATGTCCATACTCACATCTGTTCCAGATCGGAAAGTTACCCCATTGCTATTTTCAGTAGATTTTACAAGACTGCTTAAACTGAAAAAAACCAAACAAACCAAACAATAAAAAAAACATGAGACAGAGAGAGAGCGCTTATGATACAAATTTTTCTAGTTGTTCTTCCAAGAATAATCATCACTTGGAATTTTTGCTGACTCTAAACAAGCTAGCAATGACACCAGTGTAGTACCACCGCACTGTCTTTAACCTGAGTTAGCCCATTCAGAATTATCCCAACTATCTTTATGTCTACAGGAGCACACATTGAATAAACTCAGTGAATTAGAATTTACCTACATTTTGACTACTCTTACTTCAGTGTTCATTTACAGACAGATCATAGAATCATTGAACTATTTAGGTTGGAAAAGACCTTTAAGACAAGCGAGTCCAACCATTAACCTAGCGCTGCCAAGTCCACCGCTAAACCATGTCCCTAAGCACCATATCTACACATCTTTTAAATACCTCAACCCCCTCCCTGGGCAGCCTGTTCCAGTGCTTAACAAGCCTTTTGGTGAGAAAAAAAAATCATAATATCCCATCTAAACCTCCCCTGGCACAACTTGATCCCACTTCCTCTTGTCCTATCACTTGTTACTTGGGAGAAGGGACTGACCCCCACCACCCTGCAACCTCCTTTCAGGCAGTTGTAGGGAGAGAGAACGTCTCCTCCAAGCCTTCTTTTCTCTAGGCTAAACAACCCCAGTTCCCTCAGCTGCTCCTCATGACATGCATAAAATGCATGAATCCACTCAGTTATTCATATTCATTCCAACCAATTTTTAAAAAACAGCAACTGAAATGGCATACTAATTTGCAGACATAATTCCAACAACTACATTAAAGATGTTTATACATGCAAATCATGAAGATACCTACAGGCTCCTGTTTTCATAGAAGCCACTGTTCAATCTGTGTATAGATTTACAGCAGCCGCAAGTACATATTAGATTTGCATGAGAAATACTGGAAATGGGCTGAAAGAACACTGTTAGCTCAAAATAATAGGAGCAGTGAAACAGAGTAGTGAGTAGCCAAACACAGGACTTCCACGTAGAGCTCTGAGCATGCATCTCCTCAACTAGATCAGGCAACACATGTAGAAGAGTTTTACAATAGTTCTTTGTTACAAAATAATCATCAGCTATGATGCTAAGATGCTTTGCTTGGAATCAAAAATCCACTGGAATTGCTGCACCACTGCACTCCCCATATTCCAACAGAACGGACACACAGCCAACGAAATGGATTTTCCAGAAATACTCGGGAACAAACATACATTTTCAGTACACAGACATTCCGGCTCCGAAAGCCTTCAAAACATACCTTGGCAGTTTGGGAAGTGCTGGTAAAAGGGAGCCTGTTCGTCTGTAGTTAAAGAAGCCTCCAACTGCTAACACTCCAATTATGATGATTAGTATGACTGTCAGCAACACTGCTACTGCTGCTATCAAAGACAGAAGAATAAACAAACATTCAAGCAAGCGCAGTTCAGTGTAAAAAAGAGCCCAAAGAATTATAAGCTTGACCCTAAACAGGGGTTATAGTGAGGTGTTACGCATTCTTTAGCTCAAAATAACAAGTGTAACATATAGTTGAAGCTTACTTGTTCCAGGAGGCACTCCCTTTGACAATCCTATTTCACAGTAATTCCCAGTGTAGCCATAAGAACACCTGTAAATATAAGAAGGACATCTGACTGAATGGCTTTTATTAAGTCTAGGACCTCAACTTTATTATTATATTCTGTAATATTTATCTATATGCCATGAATTTTAACTCCATGCTCTGTAATTATATACTTCACTGACTGTAAATATAGCCTGTCTGATATCTTCATAGAATTAAAAGTGGAAATAAAAGGTGCTGAGTCAGAAAACTAGTCACTGAAGTTGAAATAATTGGTTTCGGCGGAGCATTGGTGGCACCTACTGGCTGTTTCAAGCTACATTTAATAAGCATTATTTCTCCATTGTTGAAATTTTTTAGTAGAGCCTCTTACTAAAATCTTCAGAGGTTTGCCTTTATGGTTTTGGGGAGGGCTTTTCTTTTTTCCCCAAAGTGATACATTTACCTTGCTTTTTCACTAATATTTTGTGTGTATATGTGTTTCTTGTGATTGTTACAAACAGGGTACTGCAGGTGTGCCGCATCTTCTGAAGGACCTCCAACCCATTTCAAAGAGTTTAGTTGCTCTGTGAGACTAAATCAGCACAATCTGACCCAAGACAACCCTAACTGCATTCTGACTTACTTGCATTTCGGAAGATCGCTTTCATCTAGATAGCACGTTCCTCCATACATGCACCTGCACGCTGGTGGCATTGTGGGAGGGGATTCAATAGCTGCAAAAATCAAAAGCCACATATGAGTTATCAAGCTATAGAGGTTCCGATGTTATTCTAATGCTGAGTCAAGTGAAATGAAAGGGAAAAGTTGAACTATCCTTCAGTAAGAGTTCAGGATATACTGTCAGAAAAGTGTAGTTCACATATTAAAAGCTCTGGATATTAGACATCATTATAGGCCATAAATTAAGGATAGATTTTGAAAAGCCTGTCTTACACTGGTAAGTTAGATCATAATATTTTTGTCATAAAATTTTTATCAGCCAGAGGTAAAGAAAGTCTGTTGCTACAGTGTTTCTTACGGGTAAAACTCCTTTCAAGTAAACGAGATACAAAAAGGGGAAATGTAGAGGTCCTGCATGCTGTGTTTCTCAGTAGCTGCAGTATAGGGAAAGGACCAAATAAATCAAAATGTATGTAAAAAGCTGTATTTGGTCAGTACATCAGTTATGTCAGTCACAGTTCACTTGCTTAAAAAAAATTGCTTAAAGTCAAGATAGAAATCAAAATTCAAAAATGGACACAGGACTGTATATCCTATTTGCCTTGTCCTCCTTTTATGTAAATCAACTTCAGCAAAGAATAACAAATGCAGTGTCCTCAGAGCAATGAAGGGCAATAGCAAATGCAATCAACAGGGTTATTGCTTAAGCAGGTATTGCACACTTCCATTCACTATTGCATCATATTACTACCTCCTCTTTCTGCAGCTCACACCATGTGGCAATAGGAAAGAGCACTAACAATTATTAAAGAAAATTTAATTTAGAGATAATGCAGTGTAATAAATAACAAGATTTTCTGTTTTAATGCCCAAAGAAAAGAATTTGGAGAAGATTAACCACAGAAAATATGTCAGACAATGATATAAGGCATAATTTATTGGAAACCTGTTGCAAGGACAAGTACAAGGACATCTGGCTACTACCCACAACACTGTAAGCTAAGAATGCAGACTCTCATCTAGAGAAATATAAATCCTGCTGTGGTATGCTCTTGCTTCCCAGGAAAGGCCGAGCTATTCTATTTTATTTGCACTCCTGGAAGCACTATGGGGAATCTGCTGGAATGCAACAACCAAGCACTAAATTCTAGTGCTTAAAAAGGTTTTCCAGCGTATCTAGAAGTTACCTCTGTTCACACTGTGAGTTCTGTAAGTTTTGTTTCAAGCTGCTATTTGCATTCTGTTACACTGATCAAAGATCACCTTGTACAGATTTGTAAACGTAATTGCAAACCATAATTTGTCAAAAATTATCTAGTTCTGAAAGCAATGCATTTGAAAAAATGAAAATAAAATATTTTGGAATTTCAAAGTGAAAATTAGAAACTGTGACCAATTTTGCAGCTGGGTCTGGACCAGCTGGAGTGACATTCTATATTCATTTTACAAATTGCATGCAAAGAGATTAAATGAAATGCACAAGGTGACCACAAATCAGCGATGACTAAGAATAAAAGCCAGATGTCCTGACTTACCAATATCTAATATAGGAGTTAGGTCATCCCTCCATATTTCTAATTCAGTAATGCATTTGCATTCCTAAAGAAAAGCTTCCTTTGCTTTCATTTCCAGTTTAACAAATTATTCTACCTGCATCACACTCTGTGCTGCTGCCTTCTACGAATCGAGTCCCCTGAGGACAAGCGCAGGTGTACCCTCCTGGTCTCAGCAGGCAGAGGTGGCTGCAGACATCTTTACAAGGATTAGGCACTGAAAAAAAAACAGTGATAAAGGCAGCTGAAGAAGCAATGCGACATATTGCCGAGGTAAGGTGGGGCAATTCCGTAGTCAGTAGTGTATCTCATCAATATCACACACCAAAAATCTAAAGAAGTTTAGATCCATTTTTTAAAACAGCTGGTGCTCAAATATCACATTTAAATCACAACCTTCTCTCTGCCTTCTCTTACATTCCTAAGAGAAAGGCCATGGCTGTTGGGAGCCAGTATAACACCAAGAAGAAACGGAATATCTACAAGCAACATGGAGTTTTCTGATTCTGAAAGTTAAAATATGTTTAAAGAGGGGCATGCCCAACGTTTCGCTGGACATCCTTCCCCGTGAGTAATGTGGACATGTCAAAGCTGAAACAACCCCCTTGGTGGCACTACTAAAAGGCCAGCACTTTGCACATTACCAGGATAAATTGATATTGTGACTGCTACCTCTATGACAACTCCATGATGATGGAGAAGAAGAGAAAGATCAGGGTCATAACTTAGAACTAAGAGACTCTAAAGAGCAGTGTGTGGTATTCAACTGTTGATTTCACTGTGGGTGTGCAAAAAATACTTGACACCCTCTAATCCATTTTTAGGTTTTCAGAAATTAATATTATCACACACTGATAGATGTACTATCAGAAGATTGTTGAGCCCCTGGAAGACACCATACCAATTTCAATCTCATAGCAAGGAACAGCTCACCAGGATGTTGATTACCTACCCGACTGATTGTATCTGTGCTCGTGATAGATGCGCACTTGAGTAAGCCATGGATTTACAGTCAGTACTTTAACTTTTTCTCCATTTCCAAATTTATCTTTCTTCCAGACTTCTCCTCGTTCTTTAGCTACCCAATATAAATGGCCTTCAAAGACATCAAGGCTGTATGGACTGCCTACTACTCACAGGAACCAAACACAAGAGATTATCAGCAAGCAAATCTTTAGCAGGAGCAATAAAACTGCTGTTCCTCTTTGCCTTAACTTTATCATCTAATTCTGTCACTTTAAGACATTTGCAGCTCTGTATATAGCCTGACCATATACATATGTGCCTGACCAATTCAGGTCACTGTACCTGCAGACTGCTTAATAACAGACACAAAAAACCCCCAAGAATCCAATTTTCCATATTGTCCCCTATTTGGGTCATGTAAACTACCCTCAGGGAATCTACTAGGCACCATGAGCTGTGAACCTAGTGTGCCATTTATCCCTATATAAAGGAGGAGAAGACACTACTAAGACTTACTCTTTGAAAAGCTTCCAAAAGTAGCCCCACTTGTGAAGCCCAAGTTCTTGTTCATATACATCTTGGTTAGTATTACCTTAATTGCATAATAAGTTCTTACCTCCATGTAATACTATGGTTCTGTCTGTCCCATCAGGTCTCATGGATTCAATAATATTTTCTTTAGAATCGCTCCAATAGATCCTGTCATTGTTCAAATAATCAATAGAAAGACCTGTTGGCCAGCCAAGGTCTTCAGAGACCAGAGTTTGCCTTTCTTGTCCATCCATCCAGGCACATTCAATCTTTGGCTGCCTTCCCCAGTCAGTCCAATACATAAGCCTGAAAGGACAGAAACAGAAATTAATACGGTTCAGAATTTGGTCACCATGATTGTCTTCTGGAGCTTCATGGGAAAGGTCAGTTGTGGAACATGGAGCCGTTCAGCAACCTGTTTTGCAGATGTGACCCGGACAGTCACAGAGAATTCACTGAAAGCTTGTTTTGAGTACAGAAGATAAACACCAAAAGAACAATGTTTGCATCTTGTGTCCTGATTTGGAGAGAGAGTGGTTTTAATGACAGTTTCTCACTCTCAGAGGAAGAAAAATGCCCGTGAACACTGAACATCCGTGAGTTATGACAAAGCTGCAGCGCCCAGAGACTTCAGGAAGCCGTGCTGCTCGACTCCAGCTGAGAGAAGCCCATATTGTGGTATCTAGTGATCCATCAAATAACACAAGATGTAGGGAGCACAGCTGTTGCATGTACCAGCACATTTACATTGCTTGCCACTGGGAAGGAGGCTATGTCTGTATTGCTTGGAGCTGGTACAAAGACATTCCCATGTATTATCCTACTTCAGGAGTAACAGGAATTTGCTACGGCACACAATACTGTAGAAAAGAGATTTTTATTTTACCTACCTGGTGGTGTCACCAACACAAGTACCAATGAAATCTAATCCTAAAGTATTTTCCCATGCACACAAATTTCCTAACATGAGTAAGAAGAAACTCCAGAAAGCACTCCCCATGTCTTTTCTGTAAAGCTCATTGTTGTGGGGGTTTTTGGTATTGAGTAGCATTGAAAATCACAGAATCGTTGGAGTTGAAAGGGATCCCTAGAGATCACCTAGGCCACTCTCCCACTGAAGCAGGATTGCCTAGAGCACATTACAGATAATTCTGGGAAGTCCTGTAGTACTTACCCACGTTTTGGATTGACAGCAATAGCTGCTGGCTGATCCAGTAGAGAAAAGATAAGCCATTTTCTGTATCGTCCATCTAATTTTGCCACTTCTATGCGATTAGTCCCTGCATCAGTCCAGTAAAGATGTCTGAATTACATAAAACACAAAACATTCAAAAAGTAAATAGTTAATGCATGGGAGAGGAATATTAAAAAAATAATAATAATAAACCCAAAGGAAATCAATATAACAAAGCTGCATTGATTAAATGTGAACTTTTTCAGTCTGGAACATACAGACCCTAAATACAGGTAGGTTTTGCAAATGTGATCTATCAGCTCACTAGTTTTCTCCCCTGACAAAGTTTCTGCAGCTGTCTCCACTCTGTGACAACTAATCTTCATTAAAGGGCTACAGAGAATTTTCATTGTTACTTTTAAGCAGCAGAGTTGGCTAATGAGCATCTACAAAGATTCAGTTTTCCAGGAGACAATGAGGTTTATTACAAATAAAAATTTGTTTACCATGTAAGTTATACGGTAACTCTGAAGGTATCCTGCTTATTAGTCCACAGCTCCTCTCTAGACTTTTGTTTTCAGACACAGAAGTTAATGAATAAATTATTACCAAACCAGATGCAAATGCTTTTAGTCCTTATAAGCAGGGCAAATGGTCTACACTTCTTTCAATTTTGCTTATTTTTATAATTTTTTTGTTGACCTTAGATGATAAACGTGCTCATTATTATGTACTCACTAATCACACCGTGCATCCTGAAGGAATAAATTAGAATTGTCTTGGGAATGTGAGAAAATACTGTAATTCCTATTCTGCAGGTGGGCAGAAGGATTGTCTCAAACAATGTGCATCAGGTTTATATAACGTGCAGACACTTCACATTTCAACATTGTCCCAGAATCAGTGTAACACTGTTTGAAGTGCTGACGGTGCTAACCTCACCACAATGATGGTACATACCCCTTACCCTTGCTCTCACGACCATACAGATTTTTGTATAGAAATTCAGACATTCCCTCAAGATCATACAAAGTACTGCTGTGCTTGTCCACCGCATTCTTTAACAGTTATAATGCAAATAAGAAATTACACCCAAACTCCGAAAAGTCACACCCAACTTTCTCCCAGCTCCTTTGCAAGGGAGGGAAAATAAGCCATGATCTCATGATTTCTAGGATTAAGTTAAAAATTTCCAATGTTTTAACCTAAAAAAAATCCACAGCCAACAAGTAGGAGTAAAAACCTTTTTCTGAGAAAACACATAAGTTAATCAAACTTCAGAGATGCTTCTGCTTTGAGATTAGCTCATACAGCACAGGGCAGGTAAGAAAGGAGCAAAGATACAAATTACATTATGGATTGGGGAGGTCTCCTTCTAGCAGCAGTGAAAACTTGCTCCCTTGAGCTTACCTGAGTTCTTGAAGAAGAACCTATCTGCCATGAAGGTCAGTGTATATCACTATACTGACACACAACTGATCTGCCAGTTCTGGAGTAACGCAAGTTCCCTCAGAGAATACAAAACGCAGTCAGCAACATTCATTTAATCTGTTAATCTGCTGTCTGTGCAAACAGTACATTCTTCTGAGCTACCTTGAGACTGGATATTTTCAGAGACAGTTCTTAAGGAAGAAAAAAGTGGATTTCGCACGGCCTCGTCAGACCCTTGACACATTCAATGTACAGCATTTTTCTAGCTTTTCTGTGCACTTACCTTCCAACCCAGTCAACAGCTAACCCGTCAGGATTAACTATGTACTTGAGATTCAAGTCAACTTCCTTTGTAGGATTGTTCCTACTGCTGTCAAATGTGGGCAGATAAGCACGTTTGATGGCTCCAAACTCAGAACCCTGTCCCAGAATGCTGAAGTACACAATACCTTCAAAAAAAATGACATATTTTTAAGGTCTAGTTATTCCATATGCTTGGAAAATCCTAATCTTTGAGGGTTGTATGTGAAGACACCAGACTCCTTTATTTATGAGTAACACAGAGCCATCTGCTCACTACAATTACATTATGTCAGCGTGCAATTTTTTAATGCATTCGTCATAGGTAAGATGTCCATCTAAAATAATCTCGATCTAAATTATCAAGAAATATTTATCTATCACATTTTTCAAGAGTGGAGGGTCTTAGCTCTGAAACCTTTACAAATTGTTTTGAGGGTAGTTTAGATTCTTATGACCCTACAGCCCAGGACAGTGGCCCTTGAAATAGGGAGAAGCAGGTAAGCTGATAAAGAGATAAAGATATAAGCCAATATAGGGATCTACTGGACACTCCTGCTTAGTATAAGGATTATTTCTTTCAAGACACGAGCCAGGTTTGGGGACTGGCAGAGGCAGAAGACAGGAAGTAATTCATTTATAGCAATCCTCCATTATGGCATAATCCTAAAGAGTCACAATTACACAGCTGAACTCACACCAAAACAAAATCAAAAAACAGAACAAAACCTACCTAAACTACACCAAAGCACTAAAAGGAACAACACTGAAGATGAGTAGAGGGGAGGGACACATTCATCCAAGTCCAAGACCAGTTAATCTGATTTAATTTTGATTTCCAAAGTAAATGGAATATCTATGCTGCAGAAATGCACGTTTTTAAACCAATCATTGCATGGTAGAGTATTAATGTTCTACACATACTCACTCAGGCCTATGCCTTCAGGGTCCCAATCATAGTCCAGAGCTTGGATGCGCTCCTGGTTATCAATATAGTCAGAGTACTGCTCTGAGGAGATATTGTATCTTCGAATTCGCACGTTATCTGGCAGCAGTAACAATGGAGGATTGCCTGGGAAACAATAATGAATTTTACTTTAATGTATTTCTCATTTTAGAGGAAACAGATGAAAGTCACTTCTAGTCAAAACTAAACCAGAGTTTTCACAAGTTCTGCCTGCATAAGAAGCAGAAGGAACAAGGGGCCACTGCTAAATCTTCAGAGCTCTTCACACTTCTTAAGTTTTGCAAAATTTATTATAAACTCTGGAAATGCTTACTGCTCAGGACAGTATTATCCTTTTCAGCACAGATTTTTTGCACTAGTAATCACTAAGAGATAACTCCTTAAAAAATATTAAGATTACAGTGTTGGCATATCACAACCTCACATCTCAAAACCAGAATGCTGCTATACACTCTGCAATTCAGCTCCCCCACTCAAAGTATAGGAAAGTACAAATAAATTTGGTAGTACCTTGAGCCATGACTTGAGTTCTTCTACCTGAAAGTCTTTAAATCCTAAATATCATCCTCCATATTCAGATGGATGTTCTCCTGCCCACAAGTTAATTTGGGGTTAAGCCTCAATACTCTAATGAACTTGACTACAGGGAGTTATCAGTCCCACATGGCTGATTTTGCTGGTGAAAAAAATTAAATTGTCGGCCCTTTGCTAAGGATGAAGTTAATTTGGGAATCATGAACTTAAATCCTAGGCCTTCTTCCAGTAAAGAAGTTCTACATTAATCTCTTCTTCATAAAGCCAATGAGAAATAGCAAGACATCCAGCTGGGAAAGGAAAATCTCACTTAGCAGTTCCCTTGCCAAATAATAATGCTCCATTTCCCGTGAAGTGTCCATTTGAACACAATCCCTTTCCCTCTAAGTCACACCCAACTGTGGGAGAGTAAGTTAAGCGACTATTCTCTAATGACCATACAATTCAGTGTAGCAGTTGACAACATTTCCAATAGGCACAACATTACAGGAAAATGGGAACCTAATATTCTCTGTGTGTTCTGCAGATGCCTACTGATCAGCCTTCAGCAGGCTCAGGCAAAGGAAACCCTCAGTTATGAGTGCTGTGAGCGTACTACAAAAATGGTAGAATTCCGGGCATGCATAGAAGCAGAACTCTGGGCATAGCAAATTTCGTGTTATCAGCTACAGTCATATTATCTTCTATCACTTAGTTGTGAAAACCTTGGATGGTAAGACGCTTCCTGAATAAATCCTATGGAGAAGGGTTTCAATGAATTAGATTTTGACACAGGCACATAAAGAGGCAGCCAGGCAGAAATCCAGGATCAAATGTCCTTTTGTATTTCCACTCTCATGCTCAACAATAAATATTTGCTGAATTAGTCTCCTGGACTGCAAGCCAGGAGATCTCATCTTCTTACATCATTTCTCATATTGCAAATGATTTTATCATTATTACAAATAACCTCCAGCAGCACACAGTTCTGGTCACAGGCATTCTGTTCTGAAGATTTTAGTATTTGACTGGACACACCTTATTTCTATCGTGTAACTCTTAGAGCTGTTAAAATGTAAGTACTTTTCCAAATACAATATTGTTTCTGCCTTTTATATAATACTGCTGCATCATCACTATTTTCTATTTTATTCAGCTCTTTAGTATTATTATTTTATTACTATTACTTTCTGCATAAACTCTGTACCTATTCAATGACTGTGACACACTGTAGTCATTGCACTGAGGTATGACAAAATCCTAATGATTGATGTTGAACATTTGCCAACGTCCGTCTGTTTGTGTGCATGAGTCCATGAACAATGAAAGGCAATCTGTCACCAAACTGCCTTTGATTTGTACCAGTTTAATGACACTTTCTTCTGATGCATTTTTTTGCTGAAAAAAACCTTAAACTTCAGGAACAGGCAACATTAATTTCCTTCTGATGACAATCACCAGATAAGCAGGTTTTTGTCTGCAGAAAATTTCGGGAGAAAGGAGGGCAGACATCCAAATCAAGATCCTGTTTTTTATGTTTACAATTAAAAGCAGAGATGAGCACTTCTATTTCTGATTATAGAACGTGTGGTATACACTGACAGCATTATGTTACAGAATAGTTTGGGTTTCTTTATCCCCTTCCTAAATAAAGAGAAGATTACGTACATTAAGTTGCTATAACTCCATTTGCTCTTTATAGATAGCAATCAATCTTGCTATTAGTTAACATACCATTAGCTGCGCACTGTTTCCCTTGTTGATCGCCCACAGACCTGAAGCCATCTGCACAGAAACATTCGTAGCTTCCTTTGGAATTTTTGCAGTCCTGGGTGCATGTTCCAAAGATCTCACACTCATTGATATCTAGACATAAGTAGAGAAAAGATTCCCAGGGCTTAATCTCTTTCTTCCACATACTGGTCACCTTTACCCCATGAAGTGGTAGGTTTGGTCCTTCCCTACATACTCTAAAAGATCAGCGACCTTTAAGTGATCTTTAACATCAGCATCTGTTATCTAACGGAACTGCTCATCACCCATCTACCGTTTAATGTGTCTTAGCTACAAACTGCTAGTAACTGCATTGTTCCTGCTTATCAGATTGCTTTTCAGAGTGACATTTTTGATCATGTACTTTTGTGTTAAGTCACCAAGGAAAGGCAAAAGATGAGGCATTACTACACTGAGATGCAAGAGCCAAGTCTTCTTGAAATGCTGAAGTAAAGACACCTAGTCCTTCGCAAGGAACCAGACAAGTGGCCTTGAATCGTGTTTAATAAAACCACGCAAACTGTCCACAAAAGCTTGGAGCAACAAACAGAACCGTTCTTGTCAAAACATACTGAAATGGTAACTGTGAAGATACGATATTGCATGACCATGAACAACGGCTTTTGGGTAGACTCTTCACCATATTTTATCCGCATATAACCAGGACAAAATATGGCACAGCAGTCTTCTACTGTAGGCCTGTTCTGGAGGAGACTGTACTCTCATCCTGAAGAACAGGAGAGAGAGTATAATCTTCAGTAAGTTTTATTGAAATAAGAAGAAAAGAAAAAAAGAAGAAAAATAAATAAATTTCTGTCCCTCAGATTGCCATGATATGACAAAACTTATATATAGTAAAGCAAAACCATACACCTAGAGCCACCAAAAGCTTAAAACAAGCCTGAACCGTGGAGCCAGTTCTTAGCTGCATGAAGCCTGCATGTTAGAAAATATGATTCAGCAGCAAAATCTTTCAGGAAGCATCTGCTAAACGTATAAAAATTCTGACAGAATGCGAAATGAGTAATCACATTAGAATGATGAAGTGACAGGTCACTGAACAGTTATCAGTAGGAAGATGTTTAGCAGATTGAAAATACCGTCACAGGAGTTTCTGTTAGTTTCACTGGCCTTGTACCCTGGCCTGCAGGAGCAGATAAAGCCTCCTTCACTCAGGTTGGTACAGTTATGTTCACAGATATTTTCTGCACAAGTTCGCTCTGTTCCAGGATCTGTGAAAAAAAATAATTACAATTATAACCAAAAAATAAACTGATAAGGGGGAGAGGGTGCCATAATTTTGATCATATTGTAACTGAAAATGGTTTTCAAGGAGACAACATTAGTTTTCTTTCCTTTTTTTCTAATTTAAACTCAATTAATGTGCACATTTCTTCTTTAGGGCATAACTAACCAGAAGAGGGTGGTAAACACTTGTCAAGACAGCTGTCAACTTAGAATAACTTCTAAAAGTGAACAAGATCAGTATAAGAGCCATAACCACCAAAGCTCACTTTCCTTAAGAAAAATGGCATTCTACTCTACCACCAATCTGCAGCAACTGCAGAAACTCTTTAAGAGACTTTATTCTAACTCCTACTTTTGCCAAGCTACCTTCTTCTTACCCAGTCTTTTTGTAGTCTCTTCTTTTAAACAAAAAATATTCTCAATTGCTATCATGCATAATGCAGGCTCTACATTATTTATATCTGGAAATCAGAGAGATGACAACAGCTTGTTCACGCTGCACCTAATCTAAAGTCTACTGAAGTCAGTACAGTTCATTGTACATAATGCCCTGCCCTTTAAAATGAGCTTGTAACACAAAACGCAGATCAGGGATAGTAGACACTCTGTAACAGATAATAAAAATTATACTCCTCTCAAAGTACATACAGGATTCTCTTGATTCTGATATACTCTACATACACACAAAGCCCTTTAAGATTCAAATTGTTACATAAGTAGAAAAGATCAATAATATATGTTTATTGACAGAGCATGAGAATGATATACAAATGTACGGCAAAGACATTAAGCTGAGTATCTCCTTTGTACATACACATCACAGTGGTGATTATATTAAGTTTAAACAGCTCAATTTCATACACATGTAGAAGCATAAATTCATTGTACACACATGCACTTAAATATTCTATTTTCTCTAACACAGGTATTTGATGTTGGAAAGGCTACAAACATTACCATCTGATCTGCATACACATCTATTCCCAAACAGCAGAACGCTGACTGCCAGAAGACGTCTGTTTTGCACTGTTTCACATTGTTTTTATATTTCTGTATTTTCATCAAGTCATTGAATTAGGTTATATTACATAAAGACCATTGGGACGGAATGTGAAACAGAGAAACCAGCTGCTTCAGAATGGGCTGCATTCTAGGATTCTGAGTTATTTGAGTTTTGCAAGCATGCTGAATCGTAAATCGCCAGTGCACCATTTGCCATGCTTTCACGTGAAGTCATCAAAGCCTGACAAACTGAAATTGCAAGTACACGCTCATATTATGACTCTGCAGCTGTCCATATATTGATATAAAAAAGTTAAGTATTATAATTTTTTTCCAGATTCCATAAGGAATGCTCTCTCTTGCCGCAAAGTTCAAGCCAAAGCTTTTGCATCCAAACAGATGCTAGTACATTTACAACGCATAGCTAATCTGAGAGGGCCCTCAGCCTGAGGACCGGCTGTCCTCCCAGAATTTTGTGGCCATATCTGTAAATAGGAAAATAGATGCATCTCAATATACTTTTGCTCTTAACAGGGCTAGAGCAACCTATACAAGTTCAGTCTGCCCATGAATAATTGCATACATTTGCCTGCTGCAATTTTAATTGAAATATGTGGATGTTCTTGCTTTCATAATGCAACCAATTTCAAAGCAAGATAAAACACGATCAAGCCCTTTTATATGATGCATAAATACTCTAAGCCTAAAAAGGACTGTTCAGAGAGCTGAATTTCATAGACTCATAGAATCAGTTAGGTTGGAAAAGCCCTTTAAGGTCATCAAGTCCTACTGTAAACCTAACACTGCCAAGGTGCAATAAGCCAGTCCTTAGGTGCCATATCTACATGTCTTTTAAATACCTCAAAAGAAGGAAAACAGGAGATACTGTCATGGCTAATTGGATAATCATAGCACAGGCTAATTAAAAATCAGTACTTCTTAGTATCCTGCTCAAGAAGAAACATATATTTTTATCTGTTCCAGAATATTTTTTCTCAATGTGATCGTAATTTTGTATTCTATTGACATTATTACTTACTGCAGCCCGTTTCATCAAAATGGTCTCCACAGTCATCGTAATTGTCACAAACATAATGTAGAGGAATGCAATTTCCATTACTGCACTTGAATTCTTCAGTTGTACAAGGTCTGGGTGTTGGTTCTCTACCTAGAGTCAAGAAGAGAAACAGTCCTCTGTCCCAGTTCTAGTTATGCAGTACCAAGAGGAGCACATTGCTAATGAGGAAGCTGATGGAATTGGGCAAAAGAAAGGCTAGTGTGACTTTGCAAGTCTATAGTAAAGGCTAAAACTATATCTAGGCCCTCTTATCTTCTAGTCATATCCCCAGGAACTGAAAGAAACCCCTCTATTTTATAAAGACAGAAGGTAAATTCTTGTTAACAGCTGAATGAATTATTTGTAATAGGGCAAATCTACTACTATCCTTTAACAATACTCTTCATATATCTACTGCAGATTTCAAGAGATTATTAAACTATTAGTAAACTATTAAGACTACTGTACAATAAAGCCAGTAAATCATATCATAAAACAACGAAAAATATGATTAAACTTGATAACATAAAAATCAACATAGTCAATGAGAACTGCGTAAGATACCCGAAGTCAGAAACCTACTGAATATTAACAGAACTCCTGCAGGATTTGGGTCTAAATATCAACACTGTTACTATGTGCGTAACAGTGCCACAAATTCAGAAGTACCTATATCTCTATTAAAGTCCCAGCTATCCACTCTATCCTTATTTTATGATACAGTCAAACTCTCTTCTTCCTTATTTTTAGTGGAGTTCATAAGTTGACATAATTTAATTGTTGAACATCCTGGTCCGAGGATTCTGCTCAGTGATTTTTACTTTCCAGTTCTTCTAAAAGGCTGCACTTTCTGCAGTCAGCAGCATGTTTTTGCAGACAGTGTGAGCTACTACCAGTGATAACACCTGAGGTTTACAGTCACTGCCTGGGACTGGGATGCA
>NW_009731154.1:12045-13241 GCF_000703405.1 Apaloderma vittatum | reverse complement strand
CCCAGCTGAAAGCGAAGCCGCTGCGAGGGACGAGCGCGCCTCCACCGTTATGTCCCAGGTGTCAGCACAGCAGAGGAGCTGCAGGGCCTCGCGCTGCTGTCTCCAAACGCTCCCTGCCAGAGGGTCCAGCTGGCTTCCTTCCGCTTCTGCCACCTCCAAGCCAGCTTCAATCAGCCCTTCCCTACCCATCTGCTGCCCACGGGCGCGAGGCCGGGCCCAGCTGGCCGGCCCAGGGGCACTGCTGGAGGAACACATGGCTCCGAGGGGAGGAACAGGAGGGTTCCCTTCGACGGCCTCAGTCCTGGGCACAAGCTGCTCCTCAAGTCCTGTCCATCAGCGGCGCCGGTCACGCACGAGCACAAGCCAGTGGTTCGAGGAGAGCTCCAAGCCGCTCAGCCAGCAACGTTCGCCTTGCTCAGCCCCCTCCCCGGAGCTGGCTCGTCCCCACTCTCGCAGATGGCCCACGACCACTTGGCTCTGGAGTAGCCCTCCAGGCAATCAGACAGGGCTGAGCGCAGGAACGAGACCTCCCCAACGCACGAATGACCAGAGACCGTGGCGACTGTTTGCACAGACCGATCAGGGACTACGTAAATGGGCCGACGGCCGAGCCACCCCGCGTTCCCTCCTGGAGGGAGCCAGGTCCAAGCTGCCCAGTCGTGGCGAGCTGCAGCTAAGCAAAGCAGCAAGATCTCAGCTGATCTAGGAGGCGAGCAGCTCCAAATCTACTCTTAAGCAAATCTACTCCAAATCTACTCTCAAGCACTCGGGCAGGCGCTGCCTGCACTAGCCAAGCACTCGCCAGCAGCACTGCTCTGAGCTGGGCTCAGCCCGGCTCGGCTCGCCCCAGCACAGCAAAACCAGAGCAGAGCTGAGCAGAATGTCCCTGCTCCGGTCAGAGCTGTTCGGGGGGGCAGAAGCACGGGGAGGAGAGAGGGACAAGGCAGGTGACCCACCTGGGCTCCCCCGGTGATGGGGATGGTGCACGTCAGGAGGTTCCCGATGACGTTTTCCAAGGATACGCTCAGCCCGTCCACGTAGATGGTGTAGATCAAACCCAGGCTGTTCTGGAGAGGGGAGCAGAGCACAGCTGAGCATCAGGGCGGGAAGCAGACACGGCTACAACAGGGGAGGCTCCAGTTGGAGCACGGTCCCACGGAGAGGCTCCTGGTGCTGGTGACACACGCTCGGGCGCA
>NW_009731154.1:11561-11855 GCF_000703405.1 Apaloderma vittatum | reverse complement strand
GCAGCCAGACTCTTCCAGCAGCCCCGGGCACCCCTGGATTGCCCACTCTTCAAGGAATCACCCAGTCCAACCTGAAGAAACACCCCCAGGGCCCCCCCGCTCGTCGAGGCGCCCTGATTCGATTTCCCTGGGGTTTAAACCCCTCCAGGGCTGGGCAAGCCTGGGCCAGGGCCTCACAACCCTTTCCAGCAAGGAGTTGTTTCCCCAAGAGCCCACCTAAACCTCCCCTGGGGCAACTCGAGGGTGTTTTGCAGAATGTTGGGGGCGGAAGGGACCTCTGGAGCTGCTCTGCCA
>NW_009731154.1:10842-11396 GCF_000703405.1 Apaloderma vittatum | reverse complement strand
TGGGCCAGGGCTCCGGCACCCGCACAGCCAACAAGTTTTTTCTAATATTTTTATGGAGCCTCCTATGTTCCAGCTTGTCCTCTGGTTCTAAATGCTCAGAATCTACATTTCAGTTTGTTAGGGGAGGAGAATCATGAGGCACGCCATTATTTCTAGACCCCACTCTCAACCTCTTTAGGATCCTACTTCAGACACTTCAGTCTCCTGGTGCTTGTTTCCAAGACAAAACAACAGTGGTAAAGAACTTCCTCATTCATCTTACAGCCAAGATTAAATCCAAGATCTTCCTGTAACATTCACGAAGAACAGTGAAAAACTCCAAGAGAGGAAAGAAAGAGCCTTGTACTTAAGTACTTGAGAGATTTTTTTTTTTTTCAGATCTTGGTGGGACCTCGTATGATTTTTTTGTCAGCGACATGGATGACGGCACTGAGTGCACCCTCAGTGAGTTTGCCAACAACACCGAGCTGTGTGGTGCCGTGGACTCACTTGAGGGCAGGGATGCATCCACAGGGACCTGGACAGGCTGGGGGAAAGGGCCCGAGCCAACTGCA
>NW_009731154.1:7634-10195 GCF_000703405.1 Apaloderma vittatum | reverse complement strand
GGACGGAGCCTTGAGTAGCCTGATCTAGTTGAGAGGTGTCCCTGCCCGTGACAGGGAGGTTGGACGAGATGATCTCTGAGGTCCCTTCCAGCCTAGGCCAGTCTATGATTCTATGATTCAGAATATATTGAAATTATACCCGAGAAGCTGGTCATATTTAATAAGCACTGGAGCTGCTTGAAGCCCACCAGTACCTGGAGAACAAACACGTTCCTGTCAGGCAGTCACCTACTCCCTTCCTACCTGCTGTACTTCTCCTGTGAGTCGCTGTCCCGGGAGCCACAAGAAGGCAAAAAGAAAACCAGAAAGGTGAAGGCAGGAAATGCAGAACGCCTCTTCACCAACGGTGTACTTCTCTCTAGCCCACCTAATCTGTAATTTGGAAGGACTTAAGACTTCATTAATAAGCGCTGCTTCAAATTCAAATTGGTATCACGCCCGCCCTTGGAAGTCATCCTATCTCTGACACGAACAGAAGAATCAACCTTATTACAGAGGAGGCTCTGCTACCTGGATGTTTTTCTCTTCAGAAACCTGCTCGCAGGCACCCTTTGAAAGCCAAGTCTTGGCAGCCTTTACATCAGTCCCTCCCCAAGCATGAAAGTGTCGCATCAACCCAACAACAACAGAAATAGACTTTAGGGAGCGTTATCCGACAGGCTCCACGTGCTCTCACAAGTAACGATAACACGGGGAGGCATTATTTTAAGCACGGTCTGTCGCAAGCACTAAAGCCCAAAGCACAGGAGTCAAATCGCGAGATACAAATCTGCCTTCAACAGGTACACGGGGCCTTCGTCTCCCAAGATCAAACATTCAGGCAAACCTGTTTCAGCCTTAGCGCCACACTGAAACTGGAGCTTTAATACCACCAGGGAGCTTTCATACTACCATTAAGCACAAAGTCATGAGAAGAACAGAACCCACGGCCGAGGTCATCGGCTGCGACCGTTCACAGGGCAAACCCAAGCAGGCCTTGGGCACAGGAAGGAGATTTTACAAGCAGTAGCTGCAGTAAGTGAAGGAACTGAGGTGAAAGGAGCAGCTGCCCTTAATGCAGCAGCCTGCATGAGCCCCAGCCAGCCTCCTCTGCTCCACACCAAGGCCACAGAGCCAGCCCATCCTCACGGGGAAGAGCCCGTAAAGCCAAGGGGGGCACGTTATCTGTGAAGGGTTCTCCCTGGAACTCTGCAACAGGCAGTTTCAGGACACCCTTAACAGTTGCAGGACATGAACAGAACAACTATTTTAACACCAGAATTTTACAAAAATACATTCTCTCATTCATCACTATTCTCTTTGTTCCCTTCCCTCGCCCATTTGCCCCATTCTGAATAAAAGGCGAAGCAGGACATTCCAGAGTCCTCAGCGGCAGTGATGGCTCCAGAGTGTGTCCAGCCAGCCCTGGCGAGCACACGTGTCCCGCTGGACAGCAAACGCCCGGGATCTCAGCAATGTCGGCCAAGCTCTGACTGCACATGTACACATCAAAGTCTCAAGAACATAAAACACAGAAAGGAATTATAGCCTTTATTCCCTCCTACAACTGAGGATGCAAAATTATAACTTGTCCCTATTGTGCTCAGCTAGCTTTGTAATTCACCATTATCTTCACATTGGGGTAACTTAAGTACCTAGAACAAAGCTGCGAAAGCCAATATCTTATACCATGTTTCGGTCTTCATTAAAAAAATTCCTTAGGTTCATCATTATTTTATTATTTCATCTTCCTTCCACCTGCTCAGTCTCTCAAACCTTCCAAGGTGAACAGTCAAACAGTCAGAAGCTTCTGCTTCATACAGGTGAAGGACGCATCTCTGGGGAAATAAGCAAAAAACCCATTTTGCCTGTAGCCCACTCTCAGGCCCGCAAGGCTTGGCCTGAAGGGCAGGATGGCTTGTCAAGGTCTTCTGGAGGGGAAACCGCTTCCCCAAACTCCAGCGCAGGCATCTGCTTCTGCCTTCCAAGCTTCAGCGACTTCAAAACAGAGCTGATGGGTCGTCATCCCACCAAGCGCGGGCAAACACCTCCCAAACAACCTGAGTCAAATCCCCCGGCTGAACGCTTTCACACGACATCAGCCTGGGATCCCAACCCCACCTCACCAAATAAACAGACACACTGAGGGAGCTGGGGCTCTTTAGCCTGGAGAAGAGGAGGCTGAGGGGTGACCTCAGTCATGGTTACAAATACGTCAAGGGGGAGTGTCAGGAGGACGGAGCCAGGCTCTGCTCAGCGGCGTCCAATGACAGGACAAGGGGCAATGGGTACAAGCTGGAGCACAGGAGGTTCCACAAAAATATTAGGAAAAACTTTTTCCCTGTGAGGGTGACAGAGCCCTGGCCCAGGCTGCCCAGGGAGGGTGTGGAGTCTCCTTCTCCGGAGACTTTCCAACCCGCCTGGACACGTTCCTGTGTGATCTACTGTAGGTGACCCTGCTCTGGCAGGGGGCTGGACTAGATGATCTTTTGAGGTCCCTTCCAACCCCCGACATTCTGTGAAGATCATTTTCAGGAGGGTTCCAGTACCTGGATTTTAACCTTGGAGAACTACTGAACCCA
>NW_009731154.1:3190-7594 GCF_000703405.1 Apaloderma vittatum | reverse complement strand
GTGGCGGGCGCTGTGCCCTCCACCGGCCAGCCCAGCCCCTCCCAGCTCACGCTCTCCCTTCGCCGCAGGACCACAGCCCCTTTCCCCTCACCTTCTCGGGGCAGCGCTCAGGCACAGCATCGTCCTGTCGTGCCGTTCAGGGTTTGTCTGGGACCAGGACACGGCAGGGGACAATCTCTGCCCCTGTCACCCCGGAGCGGTGCGCAGGCTCCAAAGGCAGCAGCACGACGAGGGACGCTCATCCTACGGCCGCAGCGAGTGCCCAGGGAAGGGGTGGGAACATGGAACAGAGGATTGTGTTAATCTTCAAATCATGGAATGGCCTCGGTTGGAAGGGAGCTCAGAGACCATCTGACCCAGCCCTGCCATGGGCAGGGACGCCCTGAACCAGCCCAGGTTGCTCACGGCCTCATCCAACCTGGCCTTGAACATCTCCAGGGAGGGGGCAGCCACAGCCTCTCTGGGCAATCTAGTCCAGAGTCTGGCCACCCTCGCACTCAACAATTTCTTCCCCAGATCCAGCCTAAACCCCTTCTCCTTCCATTTAAACCCATTTCCCTTGTCCTGTCGCTGGACACTCTTGTCCAAAGTCCCTCCCCAGCCTCCCTGTAGGTCCCTTCAGGCACTGCAGCAGGGATAAGGTGCCCCCGGAGTCTGCTCTTCCCCAGCTGAACACCCCCAGCTCCCTCAGCCTGTCCTCGCAGCAGAGCTGCTCCAGCCCCTGGGTCACTTTGGGGCCTCCTCCGGACTCGTCCCAACAGCTCCACGTCCCTCTCACGGTGGGGACACCAGAACTGGACGCAGCTCCAGCTCCCCGAGACGGCTGCCGACTGACAACACTTCAGTGCACTGTCCACAACAACACACTTACAGCTCGCAGGTAAGATTTATTCTTACCCAGAACAGTAGTTCAGCAGAGCCGCCTTTTGTTTTCCTCTCCTGAGCTCACAATACAAATTTCTTCACTTTTGCTTAGTATCTAACTGCCAAATGAAAGAGCCATCTACGTTCACAGTCCTTGGGCACAAATGGTAAATCACAAGTCCTGCAGGAGGCTGGAGCCTCCTGACTTGTGATTTACTATTTGTGTGGGGTTTTTTACCGTTTGTTTTTTTTTCTTTTAATAAAAAAATGCCGCAGGCAAAAAAACGATGAAGGCCTGTCTGTTGTACAAATATGCACACAAAATTAAGAGCTACTTCTAATTATTCCGTGCTTCTGAAGTTCCCTAATAAAGAGATGATATCAAGAAGCACTTTGTTTTGATGATCAACTTTATCCTCATCTAGTATCTAGTTAAACAGCCTTTTAATTGACGCCCTACCCCATGCTAAGGACAAAATTTGCACAGCTTCTTTATTCAAATGTTACATTTTTAATTAAATTCAACACACCCAGACACTGAAGAAACTGCAGTGCTTCAAAAAGCGCAGGAAAAAGCAAGCCAGAAAAATACACCAAACACACAAAGTGCACAAAGATCTTTTTTTTTTTCCTAGGTCAGAGGAAAGCATATGGAGCTAAACACACCCCAAAGAATTCAACTCCACAGCCTACCAGCTCCTCCTTATCTGTGAGGGCAGAGTTATCTCCAAAATTTTAACCTGCACTTGACTCTATCACTAGGAATTTCGGAACATTAACAGCCAAACACGTTTGGTTACTGCTCCCTGTTGAGGCAGCTCAAGAGCCGTCTCCCGCACGGAAGCAGGCGGCAGCTTCTCCAGGGAGCCCCGGGGAGATCCCTGCGCTTCGCTTTTAAGATTAACCTGTACGTGTAAGATTTGCAACTTCATTTGAATATTAAAAAGCCAACACACAATCGCTGCCAAAACAAGCAAAACAAAATCAGGGGGGTTTTTAAGTGTCGGTTTACACCTCTTGCAGGGCTCCTCAGACACCACTCGCATCAGTAAACAAAACTCTGATGCCACAACACGCTGTTTAAGCAACAAATTCTTTCTTTTTTTTTCCCCCCCGGACCACCACAGTTAAGCCCTTAAGAAATAATCACTACTAATTAGACTATTATGTCAAAAGTGAGATGCTGGTATCTACTGGGGCACCCAAGCAGCATTTTTCAGAAAATCCCATCTGTCAAAAGTCATTTACCCCATCGATCTCTGCGCCCTGGATATTTTATTTGCTGCTGCACATACAGAATTTGGTAAAACTACAGAACAAACATCATTCTGCTCGGGCTGTGCGACAGCAAAGCAGTACTATTTGCAAACTAAGATTTCCTGTTGCGCTTTACAAGATCAGAAGCTGTTCGTTTCGGATACACCTATTTTCTCAGTACCACAAGGTGCTCCAATGAGCGAGGAAACCAGCTGCTTGCGCTCCTTTACCGGTCCTTTATGCATGTTCAAAGCTTCAGAACTGCACCTGCCCACACGCTCTGCACGCTGCAGATTCTCCCAGAACATTCTGACGTTGTGCCGCTCCAGCAGCCAACCGACACGGCAGGGAGGCACCACAGCGCTTCGGGCAAACCAACCAACCGGTGTCCCACCACAGGATATCAAACAACATACGCATTCGAGTTTCCCTCATCTTTCAGGACATCACACAGGCATGGTCCACACCACGTTTGGGTAGCTCTACAGTTAGAATAAATCTTAGGACACTTCAGAAGGAAAATCTGCTCTCTGACAATGGCCCCCCAGCCTGCGCTCCCGGCACGGCACCACTGAGACCGCATGGACGGGCTGAGCTTCATTCATCGGAAAACATCTTGGAAGGAAAACAGTCCTTTGGAAATCTCAGACCCACCCTGAGGAGTTCAGCGGGCTTTACCTGGACAAATAAACATTGCTCTCAAAGTCACAAACCAGAATTTCGCGCTGGTGACGCGAGGCTGTAGCTCACCACATCTTTAAACCTGCACCGCTGAAAAAAAAGAAAAACATTTGTTTTCTTTTTCCACGTAGTATTAGCAGAAAAGAATTTCAGCTGAATCACTCCCCCAGCCTGGTTCACAAGATCGCTGCGCAAGTGCTTGTGCCAGCACGGAGGGAGGGGAGAGAAGAGACGAAGAACGGGTGCGAGCAGCAGGACGGGGACAGCTTCTCGGGGGCAGCGCCAGCTCAAATGAACGTCCAGCTGTGGCTTGAAGTAGAAATCCTAAGAAGCAGTTCACATCCTAACTAAGTGGCCTTAATCGTAACCAAAACCTGATGAAAAGCACAGACAGAGCAACAGAAAAAGGTGAAGATTTCAAGTAACTGACAAGGATGACAGTTCTTTTCCAAGCTTAATACAGAATTCCAGGGATCGTGGAAACTTTGGGAAAAGAAATGAACATCAGCCTCGCACAAAAGATCATCAACAAGTGCTCTCGATGTCTATAAATACTTCAGAGAACGCAAATTAGGATCGCTGCGGGACCAGACTATTATCTTGGTGATCGCCTCTGACTATCACACAACCTCCTGTGCAAGCTTGCTCGGTGTTGCAACTAAATACTCAGTTACAAGGAGTCCTGGTAAGATAATAATTTGCATGTAACACTCAAAGTCTATTTGAGCAACGATTCCCAAGTCAGAAATTCAGTCTGAAGTAAAGCACACTCCAAGCAAGAGAAACGTCACCAAGACAGGCGTTCCCTCCAGCGTCCAAAGCGTGGCCACCACGAACTTCCCAAGAAGAGCCGGCGCCTCAGCCGGCCTCACGAGCAACACGGCTTGAGTGAAGTATCTTCCAGTTCATTTCAAACCTGACTTCTTCAGTTATGAAGAACACAGAAGACTATCGATCCCCTCTAAAGAAGAGAGCTGGGTTTGCCATCTCCAAGTTCTGAAAGGGTTTGGAGTTTTTTTCCAAGCTGGAAAAACATCACAGTGACATTTTAAACGGAGATCTTGTTGCTTCTACATCTGAAGAGCACAACAAAGCACCATATGAAGAGACGTCCCTCTCAATTTAGCACGCTGGTACCTTACATGTGCGGCACAACGCTGCACAGAGGGACCAGCTCAAGTTTCGAAAACAAGGGAGGGCTCCCGAGCCCCACGCCAGGCGGGAGGGGAGGTAAGGGGACTCCAGCTTGACAGCTCACCCACAGCTCTCCCTGCACCTGCAACCTGCCGAGCCCAAGCTCAACGTCCCTCCACCGCTGCACAGAACAGTCCCATTAAAATAAAGAAGGAGTAAGGGAAAGGGAAGCATCCCAGGTTTCAAGAAACTACACTACGGAGAAACAGCTTGTGGCATTCAGTCCCCGAGAGCAGCAGCGGCTGCTGCCTGCAAATTAGTACAGAAAAACCCATATGGGACGGCAGGAGCGTAAGGAGGGTCTGCTCTCAGTGCCACCAGGATACCTCGCGGGGTACTGAGCTGGTCACAGAATCACAGCATCGCCCAGGTTGGAAAAAACCTTTGAGATCATCGAGTCCCCCCGTT
>NW_009731154.1:0-3130 GCF_000703405.1 Apaloderma vittatum | reverse complement strand
GGGTGGGGGGACGCCCCCCCTGCCCTGGGCAGCCTGTGCCAGGGCTTCACAACCCTTTCCATGAAGAAACTTTTCCTAACATCCAACTTACACCTCTCTTGGTGCAACGTGAGGCCGTTTCCTCTTGCCCTGTCGCTTGTGGAAGAGGAGATTGACCCCACCTCACTACCCCTCCTGCCAGGGAGCTGCAGAGAGCGATGGGGTCTCCCCTCAGCCTCCTCTGCTCCAGCTGAACAGCCCCAGCTCCCTCAGCCGCTCCTCCCCACACGTGTTCTCCAGCCCCTGCCCCAGCTCCGCTGCCCTGCTCTGGACACGCTCCAGCCCCTCCAGCTCTTTCCTGTCAGGAGGGACCCGGAACAGAACCTGGGAGTCGAGACACGTGGTGCTGAACGTTACACGTAAACGAAGGGTTTCCCGTTATTTAACAGGTAAAAGATCCACATGAACTCTCAGCCTAATCGATGTCCCTGACATCCAGCTCCATAAGTTACGTACCTGCCAAAAATTGGGAACAACAAATACATTTAGGATTTCACATGTATCACTGGACTTCCCCTTGCTTTCTTTTTTAAAATATGGCAGATTACTGTTTTTATCCACCCTGCTACTTTCTTTAATCACATCCCTGAAAACTGTCTCTTAACACTAACACACAGTATTTTGTTATTTTCAGGCCTGCTCTTCCCCCACCTCTTCCCCATCAGGCAGCCGGAGCTTAACCCAGCCCATCGACATAAACCGTCGTGATTTCCTTCCAGCAAGGACTGCCTTTCATCTATTAAAATTTAAAGACGTAGGTCAGCGGAAGACTCTTTCTTTCTACCAGGGCCCTTCGAGATCCTCCTGTTTCTCCAAACACTAGGTCCGCTGTTTGGCTGTCAGTGACTTGGTGAAGTTCCTGCTTTTCCCAAAATAACACAGTCATGACCCGGGCACAGTCCACCAGCTCCAACAACAAACCGTGATTATGCAACAATACTCTCCCCACATGGCAAATGTCTACTGTGACTGCCAGGCGATTCGGTTTCACTTCACAGTGCCCTGTAAAGAACTCCAGCATATATCCCAACGCCGAGCACACATGAAATAGTTTCACTTCTTCCAAGATCACAAATAATTCAATCGTTTTCCTCTTGAGAACTGCACCACTTTGTTTCAACATTTTCTTCCAGGTATTAAAAAAAAAATAAAATAAAAAGCAACAGCGTTTAAAAGCTCACTTCACTGAGTAAGATATGTCACTCACGAAAAACCAAGTTGAAGCAGTGAAGTTGTTTTTTTTCTGCAAGACACAACATCCTTTAGCGGCGCTGCTACGTCAAATGGAGGGGAAAAACAGGACCGGGGTGGCCACAGACAAATCGCACGAAAGCTGCCACGTGGAAAGCACTACAGATACCAACACTAATGACTTGTAACAGTTATTGTCTAGAGACTAGTTAGCTGAGAACAAAGATGACAGAAGTATCATGAAAAACAGAAGTAATGAAATTATACCACCACCCATTTTGTAAGAGGAAACAGCGGGTACAGTGTAACACCAACGACACAGAACATGCATTTATTCCTGGCACTCCAGCCCTAAAACATTACGCGCCTTTCTGCAAAATTTGGCATCCTCAAGCCCCTTCACACTTCCGTAAACTACTCTGCTGCTTCACCCTTGAGCCCTCACAAAACTGGCACACGGTGCAGTCTCCAGGACTAGTCGTAATTAAATGGTCTTCAGAGAAAGTACAAGGAAAAAAAAGAGTATTTACATTTACTAGAACAGCAACAAGCTTCTTTCCAGCGTAGGGTCTTCTTCATGCCAAGCACTGAAGAAACACGGAGACTTCTCACCTGCTGCACCACGGAACTTACTCCGTATTTTGACCCAGAGTAGGCAGCCCATCACCACGTTCAGCTACTCCTCCGGCACACGCCTCCGTACGCCTCCAACCGAATCTCAGAACCACCCGTGCCGCTCACGTGCACAGCAAAACCTCAAGTTTGACTGCATTGGTCTCAAACAGGTAACTATACGATTCTGAATCATTTACACACACAGCTTTCAACCTCAAGCTTATTAGTCAGCTGCCAAAGAGGAAGAGGATGGATCAAGCAGAGCGAAGGGCAGAGCATGTTGCAGAACGCATCCAACGTCTCATTCACCTTCTGATCCACCGACCTCGCCGAGGTGAGGAGGTCCCCAGCCCAGCCCGTGGAGTCCTCTGCAACAGGATCCGTCTCACCGAACTTGCAGATATTTATACTACGGATGACTAATCTGAATTAGTCACTCAGACTCCCTTTGCAATTAGAGAGAAATGAGCACTTATACAGCAAAACTCCGCTCTATTTTAGACTTCCGCATTGAAAGAAAACTCGTGTCGGTTTCTCCCCAGTGACTAAAAAAGGAATCCTCAAGGGTTACCTCAGAAGTAGGCATTTACATCACAGAGGGGTGAACTTTGGGGAGAGGTCTCCAGCCCCTTGAAACTGAAGGCAGAAACACAATGTTAGAGGAAAAAAGAGAAAGGCTTAGAAAGACATGGAATAGAATAAAAAGGATAACATAAAATTTAGGATACAATGCAATGTTAGAAAGCAATACAGTGAAGGGCTGGGAGAATGCAAAAGTAATAAAAAACAACTGAGCACTAAGAAGAACAATCTTCCAAATTGAAAGAAGAAGGCTAACATGCAACGGAACTAAGTGGAAATCCATCATTTAGTGTTTTCTAATTTGTTAACTGAGCATCTGCTGATCACTACCGGGGTGCTCTGGCTCGGGAGCCCAGGTCCCGGGACTCCGTGGATATCCCAGTCACCAGGCTTGGCTTGGTTTTCTCTCACAGACTTTGGTTTCCATTCCCTGCCCCTTCCGACCTCAACCGTCCAGCAACCGTCCCAGCAGCGCTCCTCAGCTCTTCAGCCAAATCATCCGGCCCAAAAGGAGCAGGGGAAGGGGCTGAGCAGACCTATAAGCCTGGGACCAGCTCCGAGGCAGAGGGACAAACCAGGAACACGTTGTGCCGCAAACACAGATTAGTTCAACCGAACCCCACCCTATTTAAATCCCCATGGCGAGAGCCCTGCTCTTCTCACTCTCCTCCTTCCTGGGTCACACGTTCCCGCATCCTCCCTT
>NW_009731153.1:0-12289 GCF_000703405.1 Apaloderma vittatum | reverse complement strand
CGCTGCCAAAATCCGGCTGAGCCAACCCAATCCAATTTGAAGCTTGGGAAATACTCGAGGAAAATGTAATTTTGTGTCCTGAAAGTAGCAGCTGGCAGGAACTATAAAGATGTCAGTCTGATGTCCCATGCCAAGGCAGGATCCTGCAGCTCCAGTGGCTTCAAAAGACTCCACAAACTTCACGCTTGGTCTTATGCCAAAAGTGGCAATTACAAAGTGTCATGATGTGTCATTTTTTAATGCCTGTTTTTTAACTCATGACAAAGTTTTGCATCCTGCTCTCCCACACAGCACACTCCTAACTACAAAACTAGAAGTGTTGATGCAGAACAATGTCAGTTGGTTCTTCGGGTACTTACTAAAGTAGGTACCAAAAATAAACAAGATTATACTATATGTAATGCATGTATATATTTAAGAGGCTTTTATTGTGAAAAATGAGCATGTTTACTGAAATATAAATTGGAATGGCTGAGCTTGGAATGGTGCAAGCAACACTCTACGATGATTTTTTTCCAGTAGATTAAGGAGGAAACAGCTGTTGTCAGATGGCTCCATGATGCCAACAGTCGCACAGGAAGGATTACAGTCATTTTAATCCTGGTGCATAAGCATTAATACAGGCTTTTCTTTCATCACAAATGATTAATGTAGCTAACCGCTGACACTGACCTGAACTTCTGACTTACCTAAGAAAACTACATGCTGCTGTTAGCCGATGAAGTAATGCTTCCTTTAGCAAAAGCACTGTGAACGATTTATAAAGCTCATGTAAACCATTAAGTGGGTAACAACAGGAAGCCCAAAACATTAAAATGGTATTTCTGTATTAGCTCTAAAGACCTCTTGAAAGAAAACATAACACCCCGTACTGCACTTAAGTCTATTATATACAGCTCATAACGATTTCCTCATCATCAAATTGAACTGGACCTTATACTCTGTGGAGTGAGAGTTCAAAGAACTTGCTGGGAACATAGGCTGCGGGGGGAGTCAGCGTACACCAGGGAGTTCATTGCAGGCAAACTGCTCTTGCTTAGGAGCAGAGATGCAGCCTGGAAAGACAGAAGACACTTCGAACTCGCATTTACTCAAGCACTTCAGTTCTGCCCTCATTCCATGTCTGTCTTACTTTGTAACACTGAAGATTTTTGGGATCCCATTTGCAGCGAGCGTATGCACATAATTATGCATTAATAATTCTTACTTCTAAATTAGTCTTAAAAATGTCTAGTTAACTCATATCACTATTACATTGAACAAAGATATGTTTTAATGTACTTTTACTATTATCATCTATATTTTGATGATTTGTACTGCTATTATTATTATTACGATAGCAGTCATTTTTAAATTTTTTCAGTTTTGTTTCAGTCAGTTTTTACTGACCGTACTGGGTATATAACTTACCAGAAAGCCAGGTGCCACTGCAGCACTATGGGGAACAAAAGCTAAGGATAAATTTACTGCTGTAGGTAGTTCAAAGGATTATCACACAGCTCAATCCTTAAATTTTGTTAGAAATTGATCCCTTAACTGAATTAACTATCCACAGCAGGTTTTTATCCAAATTAAGTTTCCTTCTTAAGTTTGTCTAGAGGCAGATGGTAGCCTTTAAAGATTATTTGAGCTATAAACCATTCTATCTCATATATATAATTACAAATCAATACCAGGTCTCTAACTCATACAGAACATGTGCTTTTCTCTGGCTATGGAATCTTTTGTCCCATTATGCTCAGGTCTAATTGCATTTACTGTCACAACAGCAAAATGTAGCATTTGTCTAAGATGTTAATCTGTTGCTAGTACTGACCACCAAATGTGGGACCATATGCTTCTCTACTGTTAAGAGCAGAGAAGACCAAAATTGTTTTAACAGAATTAAAACTTTCTACAGGAAAAATACATGGGAGACCAGTTCTCCTCTCACACCCAACCTTCGCTGAGGTGATCCCACACCAGTATAAAGGGCAGGGGCAAAGGTCCCACAGCTCAGCAGTGTGGCAAAGACTCAATTTAATCATCTGAGAGGGACCAAAATTGGTTCTAAAGGATATTTCTCTCCTACCTGTCATATGTTATCACAGGTATAATTGTCTTTCTGCCCATGCACGTTTATCTGCACACCCCAGTGATGTGCCCTGCAATGGATGTCTCCATTCAGAGGAGACAGTGGCCCTTCTGTGAGTAAGAGGCTTGAATAAAGTCCCTTTCACACAGAGGAAAGGGTAAGGCTCATGAGGTACAAAATAACACACATTAAATTCTCTTTAGACAGTTAATTTCTTACTCACAACAACCAGAAACGCTAAAGACTGCTGGACTTCTATTATTCCTTAACTGCTGTTAAATGTGGAGGACACAAGAGCATTCAGAATAAAAATTGATCTACCAGGTCCAAGACAAAGAAGACATACAATATACTACTTTAGAAGCATTAATTTGGTTTATAATTCTTATTTAGAAGTGGTCTAGTCTTCTTTCTGCTCAATACTATTTGTACTTACAATCTTTGTTCACCATTGCATCCAAACAAAAGTATTACAGCAGTAGTATTGAAGTATTTAAGTACTAAACTCTTACGATGGGTGTGTCACCTTTCCTTGTTGTCATCTGAACAAGCGTAATCTTCCAGCAAGGATCCCAATTTCAGCTGAAGCAATTCCCTTTCAGGTGAGTGATCATCCCAGACATTTAACTAGTTCGATGTGACACTTTCACAAAATGTGAAATGAACCACTACTTCACTTTTCTGCATGCTGTCTCTTGTAACAAATTTGAACTGGATCTAATGAACCCACTTAGCACAACTTCCCATACATACTTTTTTCATGTTTAGGCCCATCATAATAAATTGTAGAGAGGAGTTTCATAGATTTGTTTCAAACAATAAGAATATGAATAACTTCCTTTAAATGCATTAGTAAACGGTGGTTTTCTTATAACCAAGGACTATAAATCCACTCCTCCTACTAATTTTATGTGGCACAGTATTTGGCAGGAATCAGAGTTGTGATTCTGCAGTTCCTCTGTTAGTTGTACAATTTAATGAAATTATTGCTTTCTACTTGATAGAATAGTGAGTACAGGCTGATGAGTTCTTTTAGCTTCATATTTTAGCTTCTTATAGTTCTTTTAGCTTCATATTCATATGATAGGCTGAGGGAGCTGGGATTGTTCAGCCTGGAGAAGGCTCTGGGGGACCTCATAACTGCCTTCCAATACTCAAAGGGTACCTACGGGAAGGCTGGAGAGGGACATTTTACAAGAGTGTCCAGTGATAGGACAAGGGAAAATGAACTTAAATTGAAGGAGAGTAGGTTTAGATTGGATCGTAGGAAGAAAATCTTCAGTATAAGGTTGGAAAGACTCTGGAATAGATTGTCCAGAGAGGCTGTGGTTGCCCCAACCCTGGAGATGTTCAAGGCCAGGTTGGATGATGCTTTGAGCAACCTGGTCTAGTTAAGAGCATCCCTGCCCATGGCAGGAAGGGTGGATTAGGTGATCTCTAAGGTCTCTTCCAACCTAAGACATTCTATGATTCTATGATTCTATATTTGACTCTCTAAAACACACAGCTGAATGTTGACTTCTGGATTTTATAATTCCTGTGCCAAAACCCCACACTTCTAGTAATCTGAGTTCCTTCACAGAAGTTGACGTTTTTCCACAAATGTGGGGGGGTTTCCACATTGTTCAGCTATGGTGTATTTTTAGCTATTAGTATCTGTTTAAACCTGAATATGACTATCACTTCTTAGCATCAAAGTAAAATTTATTTGACCATTCAACTTGAGAGATAAAGGAACAATATTTTAACCTAGATGTTCCTTGCTTTCATGATAAAATTAAGGTTATTGAAGTTTCTGAAATTTCTGGACTCCCGACTTTACAAATCAAGTATCTGATGCATTTCCATCCAGCAAGCTATTACTAAAGTTCTTGGATTCAGCATGTCTGTATCCATCTCCTCCACTGAGTTGCTCTGTACAGCTGCAATATAAATTAAGTATAGACAACGCTGAGGATACGTCCCTGGTTTCTTTGATATTTACTTCAGGTTTCTGACACTTCGGTTCAATTGCATGTAAGCCACCTCCAGAAATCTAGGGTTTGGAGAGAAATTAAATAATTAAATAGCCTAATAGAATGGACTATAAGGGTTGGTTTGCACCCATGAAGAGGGAGGACTGTCCTGTCATTTCTCCTAGAGGAAATGTCAGAAATGCCGAGATGGAATGAAGGTAAAGATATGTGTAAGCCAGGGTAAGTAGGCCTGGCTCTCATTACTCTGTGTAAACACCTAGGCCATTTGGTTTTGCCTCAGGAATTACGTCAGTGCATGCCCCTGCCCAGAGCATAAGGAGATTCACCACTCTACCACCTGCAGATGTTCCAACTTTGAAAACAGTATTAAACCAAACAGAATCAAACTAAGTAAGAAAAAGTATCTTTGTCCAGGCTTGTCTAGTCCTAAGAAAGAAACAAACAGAATTTTTAACTCCATAAATAATTTTTGCTTCTACTTGAAGCTTATTTTTGAGAGGGCGTGAAGTTTGAGCACTTCTGTTCTTAAAACTGCTGAATCCGAGACCACTTCACTTTTCCTGGACAGCTTGCCTCCAAATGTCATTCTTGTCACTTGTTTTTTTTCTTGTATTCTATGTTTAGGCCTTGGTGGACATTTTTAATTAGCAAGCATTTATTTTCTCTCACTATTCATTACTGCTCTCACTGGGAAGCATACTTTGTACAACTGGAACTATACATGGATTTTTCACTAAGTCACCGCCTTCTTGCCATAGCATTGCTTGACTTACCAGTAATTCTAGAAAATTACTTAGTTTCTAATTACTCCATCTGATAACTATGCAAATTCCCAAAGCTCAGTGGGACACATAGTGGCTAAGAGCTGTTCTGGGTTGCTGGCTTCTAGTAAGTAAAATGTGCTTGCCTGTATTATTTTCTTGAGTGCATTTTCTAATAATTTTCACCATACTTCAAGCTCCTGATTTAAATCTCTGATCTCCCAAACCTTACCTTATGAAACACTGTTTCTCATTCTGATCTTTGTGCTGCAGAGAGAAAAATTATTGAAGTGATGCAACTCTTCCCTCCAAGCTGATGGAATGTGATGACCATGCTGGCTTCTTTTTTTAGCCAGAGATTACAAAGGTGATTTTGAAAGTACAAAGGAGGAATGAAGCAAATAATAAAAATTTCTACTTATTACATGATAGGAATCCAGTATTCAATTATTCTATTGACCACTGTTGCAAAATAAATTTTTTAAAAAAGTAAAATGGGAATATTAGATTTTTCAATTACTTGTTGTGGTCGGTTTCTCTGAGAGGATGTGTCAGGAAGGATTGGAGAAAATAAGCATCGGAGCAGGAAGAGTGAGTGAATGAAGGTGTATGTGTATGTGACAGAGATATTATTGTTGCATTCCCTAAAAGAAGGAGGGAAATGGCTACACAGCTATTGCAGCCGTCTCCTTTCCAATGCTGGAAAAGCCACCACATGGATAACCCAGCCAGGGCTGCATCTCGCTTGACAGGTAGCACCAGAAAGAGAGGGGACAGCCTGTGAAACATCTGCCAGTCAGCCTTCTCCTTGGTGGCAAGGGTCACCTTGCACCTCCAAACGATATGAGTGTCCCTCTCCCTTTCTATTGGTCCTGGCAAGCCTGGTGAAAAGCTGGAATGGTGAGTGTCCCGTGTCATGTTTCCCGGGCTCTGACAATCCTCCCACCTTTGTGTGGAGGTGAATGGAGCAGAATGGTGAGCAATGAAAATGCTATCAAAACATTGGTGATGATCTTCTCTAATCAAAGAGCTACTCAAGTTTAACTGAGTGAAAAATGCTGGATGGATACTCTTAATCCACTTTGAGAATGTGTTTGTCATTTATCACAGGTTGGTCAGAAAGTGGTTTACACTGTTTCAAAGCAGCGATGAACAAATGTCCTCTTTTAGAGCTAAATGTGCGATTGGTAAAGAGTGACATCTTTGCAGAGCTGATACAGTCATTCAGTTATCCTTTCTAGTCAAAATGAGCGGAATCGACTGCTTTATATAGTATACCATTACTAACAGCACTTTGCAGAGTGCGTTGCTTTTTTCATCCTGTGTCACTTTTAAACAAAAATAAGAGCTCAGGCTTATGTGCAGATGAACCCTAAGTCTACAAACCTTGACTTCTCTGACCTACAGCCTCACCATGGGCTTCTTGGATGTTCAGCATCCTCTGAAGAAAAAAAATTGGCAGCTCCATAAATATAACTGACAAGTGTGCAGCACCTTTGGTTGAAAAAATAAATAGATTTATCTAAACACTTTCTGAAGTATGTGTAAAAAGCCTAAGAGAAAGGATTGGGCAGAGGGTGGGGGTGGCAGGGGACAACAAGAAAGCTCTGTCTTAGAGGTCTAGAAGCGTAGCGATAAAACAAGAATTGTCGAAAGTCAAGCTGAGTCCAGACAGTTGGCAGGTCCTGAAACCTAGCAATATAAATTAAAATAAATATAAACTATTTTTGATAGTACAGAGAGAAAGAGAAATGAAATCGCAGTGAAGTCGCTACACAGTAAGAATGGAGTTGAGATCAAAGCTGATGTTGCCCACCCCAAAACTTCCTGACTCAATCCATAAGGGGAATGACAGCAAAAGTGAGACAACTACTGAAAATGTATGTGTTAACACTAAATCACATTCAAGATGGAAGTAAAGTTTTTATGGTTTGATAAAATTAAGCCAAGCAGAACAGGTAATCTCCTGCCCCAAATACTAAAACAATTCAGTAGTAAGTTATTAAAAAAAATCTGTCACCTCAGGTGATGCCCCATTACCAGAGAGTGTCGGCATAACAAATACAATACCAAAAAATAGAAAACCTGCTAACTTTATGCCTGTTACTCTGTGCTCGATAGTGTACAAGTATTTTTAAAAACTTCAAAGGAAAGGATATTTTGGGACGCAGAAGTTAATGGAAACCTAGGATAAAATATAACATGGCTTTACCAAGGTAAATACCAACTTTGGTAATAAAATAACAAGACAGAAGGCTGCAGCAGATGTAAACTCTATAGCTTTCAGGATTGCATTTGATACTGTACCATATAAGGAACTTAACTACATACACAGTTACACAAACAGGAGATTAGGAATAGCGTAAGTCTGTAAACTGGTGAAAGACTTAGCTGAAAAGAGACAGCAATACATTACACCGAAAAGTGAACTTATGAATTAGGGTAAAGGGAATCTTCCCATGAAAATTTCTCATGGTTCCCTCTTACTAATGATCTTATTACTCAATGTTTTCATTCATAGCTTTGGCACAGAAAGAAAACGTGAAAATTACTGATAGTATGAAATCAGTGGTGTCAATTTAGAGACAGTCAGGACATTATATGGGAAAAAATGGATGAAATAAGGGACTGGAAAAATAAAAATGAGACTTAAGTGCATGTATTTAATAGACTTAATAACTAGACTTTATGCTATAAGCCAGGGAACTCATCAGTTTGAAATGACAGATATTAATTGTTCATAAGGCAACCATCAGACACAGGGTAGTGCAGCCATAAAAAAAGGCATAGGCAGTCCTACGTACATCTAGCTATACCAGGTTAGATAGCAGAGTTTAAATATCATCACAGACATTGATCAGACATTACTTAAAATTATAGTGTCATTTCTGATCACTCACTTCTTTCATCAAGAAAGACATATTCAACCATGGACAATCACATGGGAAAGAGCCCAATCTACTCCACATAAGCAACTAAGAAGCAACAATAAAATCGCTGTTTGTGAGTACACACAAACATAGGTGTCTTGGGTGGAAAAAATCCTTTCAAGTTGATGGACAATGTCAATACAAAAGAAACGTGTAGAAACTTTCCACTCACAACTGCACGTTTAAAATTAGAAATCCATTTCTAAATATCAAGAGGAGCAATGTTCCAATACACTCATCAAGGACAACCAACCTAATCTTAAAAAAAAAGTGTTGTATGTTTATAAAATGGGTTAGAGATGGAAATTTTTTAAAAAGCCAGAAGGTAGCACTCTGAGCTAGAAAGTTTTTTCCAACCTGTCATCCTCTTGTGCTATGTTCCTACACTAGGGTAGAAGAAGCAACAGAGAGCAGCTACATTAAATATTAAAAAGACTTATTATGATAAAGATACATTAAGCTTCTAAAAGAAAATTCTCTCAAGAACTTCAGAAGTTAACAACATCACTTCAGGTCTATGTGTCCCAATACATTAATTTTACAAACAAAACAAAATTATGTACAAGTATTGGCTCTGAGGGGGGGGAGGAGGAGTTGGTAAGAATCAAAGACCAGTCAGTGGTCCACACAGACCATTTGTATGGTAGTGTAAAAACATAAGGAGCCGTAAAATAACATCTGTGCTGTATAACCTCACCTGCAGCACTTGGCAGAACCCTTTATCTGTCCATCAGAGATGGCAACGCTGGTACCAAGCCTCTAGAAGTGTGAAGGCAAGGACATCCAGTCGGACTCAGGAATCATAATAGCTCCCTGGGGTGCTCTAATAATGACATGAAACTTCTGAAAAGGAATTTTCAGAAGGGAATACTTTGTACAAGTATGATGGCCAGGGATGCTGAACCAAGAGGACCCAGACTGTTTGTTTTTGTAACAGCAACATCAGCAGCTTCAACTTCTGGACCTTCAGGCAGGAGAAAGTCACGCTCCTGCCTCTGCTTCCTCATCCTCTCCTCTCTGCTCCTTCCTCAAGCTAACCATGCACTGCTGAGGTGTCAGAGTAGCAGCACAGTGTCTTGTCCAAACTTCTTGGTCCCCAGCTCCTTTGAGAAAAATGTGCCAGGCCAGCTAGAAACATGTAAACCCAGATCATGTTTTTTTAAGAAGCAGATCCTTAAGCTGATGCTCATACTAAAGCCCACACGACCTAAGTGAGACCTCTTGGCGAGTGCAAAGATGAGGGATGAAGGATGATGTGTAGCTTCATCATTTTCATTTCCTAAAACAAGGAACTACCAAAGCCATGTTTCAGTCTGAATTTCTGCAGTACAATTTACCGTAGAAATGCCCTTGGTAGCATCGAATGTTCACTCCCCTCATGAATGTATTACATTCATAAGTCTACATCTTTGTCTTCAGTTTGCTTGTATTGCCTCATGTTGTCCTTGGGAGCTGCTCTATCTGCCACCGTCTCCTTTGTCTGTTGTTCTCAAGAATCACTGCTCATCTCATTTTTTTGTACGCTGCTCTGCTTTCACTTGGTGCACAATCTTTAATTATGTAGAGATAATAAGTATATTTATATGAAAACATCTCGCCTTGCTGAGAACATAATTTAGTATTTTAACAATTATTTTCTTTGCTGATCCATTCCCATTCAGTGAGCTGGTTCTGTCAGAAGTTTATGACTGAGCTGAATGGGACTTCAATGGGTACAGAACCATCCTCTGTAAGAGATAATTAGTCAAGGTAAATATAAGAGACATACTCAGTACTTCTGATTTTCAGAAAGTGTATTTTATGGAATAGTTGTATATAATGTCCAAGGTTTCAATATTGTTCCGGGGATCTTGTTTTTCAAAGTGTCAAATTCAAAGGTATGACAGATTCCTATGATGTCCACACTTCTGCTAACTGTGCAAGTCCTACAGTGATTTGAATTAATTATGTTTCTCAGTAAGTACTGAATTAAGGGCATAATTATGATTCTCTAAGGATCTGATTACAGTAATTGTTTGGGCTTCCTGGTGTACTGTTTTACAGGCATAGTCTAATCTTGTCAGAGACAGTATTCTTATGAACTTATTAAGTGCAGTTTGTCACATTCAAACATCTTTTTCTTATGACATATTAGTATAATATGTATTCACTTAACTGTGGCAGAACCTTAAAATCCAACTCAAGGACCAGGCCTTGCTGGTTAAGAGCTTACACAGAATATGAAGACGACAGCTGACCCTTAGCATTTCTGCATATGCTGCACTTGGGGGAGAAAAAGGGACAACGCTGATGATAAGCATTTTTCCCAGCACATCAGCTCCCTAACTGTTCTTAACTCAGCAGAACAGCTTATTTTCTGGTTTCCTTGCTGTTAATTGTTTTTTAAATATTTTCATCCTCACGTGTACAAAAAAAATACTATTGCATGACTAGCCAGATGGTTTAATCAGAAAGAATAATATCTCGAGAATATGTCAAGACAATTTTGTACATATGCGCTCTCTTTTCCACTTTATTGTTTTCTGGATTCATTGTTATATTGTCAATCACTTGCTAACAGTCACAGAATAAGTACACAGTAATGCCTAATAGTAGTTGTTCATGCCTGACTGGCACAGATTGAAACAGCCATCACCTACATGTCATGATTTTGTCACGTGGATGGACAAAAGTACTATGTGATTTTGCTAAAATCACTTCACACCTGCAGACTCACTAAAGATGGCTGAATACCCTGCCCTGAACTGTTCTGTGTGCAAGTATGCTTGACTCCCACCCCTCTACCTCTGTGGGATGAGTGTCAAGAGGAAGGGATCAATCTCTTTGCAGTCGTGCCCAGCAACAGAACAAGAAAAAATGGGTTTAAGCTGGAACACAGGAAGTTCCACCTCAACATGAGGAGAAACTTCTTTACTGTGAGGGTGCCAGAGCACTGGCACAGGCTGCCCAGAGAGGTTGTGGAGTCTCCTTCTCTGGAGACTTTCAAAACCCACCTGGACGCGTTCCTGTGTGGCTGCTCTGGCAGGGGGGTTGGACTAGATGATCTCTAGAAGTCCCTTCCAATCCTGAACATTCTATGATTCTATGACGTGTACCAGTTCCAGGGAACATCTCTTGCTCACTTACGTCCTGTCAGATGTTACCATTGTTTATCACTCTCGCAATACTCAGTGAATGATCTATCCTCTTATTTAGCCTTGACAAATGGAAACTTATCCTAACTCATGTTCGTTCAGGACTAGTAACATTCAGTTCTCTGCCTGTTGCATTTACAGAGACCCCTTGCAGCCACATCTCTCATAGTTCTACTTCTCCTGTAAAAGCAACTCGTTGGGCTTTTTACTATCCTCCCTAATTTTACTGAGTTCTCTCACTCAGCCAAGCCAGTGGCCACACATTTATTAAGTTTTCAGATACGATCATCACACTTTCTCAGTATCCTGAGCTCATCCAGCATAAGAGGAGCTCCCTTGAAGTTTAGTGAACTTGTTAGCCACTTTGCTACTTTTCTCATGATACCTACAAAACACTTGACAGCAATTAGGCTGCTGTTGGTTTAAGAACGTAACTTTATCACTTTGCTGCATTCCCCCATTTATCTGCATTATTTGCTGTATCCTAATTCCCTTTACATTATAAAGTCTTTCAGGCTCAGATTTTTTTCATCTGATGCTTACAAAGCTTTGGTTCAAAATCAGCAGTAATATGCTGAATCACTGTTCAGACAAGGACACGAGGAGAGAAGCAGGCATAAGGAACTGGCAGGGATTTTTCCTTCTTGACTTCCCTTCTTTATTTGTCCCACAAATGAACAGCTGCATAAAACCACACAAATTTATAAAATCAGAGCTGTGATTCTGTATATGCTTAGAGAGTAGGTCAAACAACTTTAGCAGTTACAATATCCTATTAGGAAAAAAAAAAAACAGGTTAAAAACTGGTGACATTATATGCTTCTCTCCTGTAATCCATGCCAAGGTATTATTATTTTAATAATTTTAAAAAAAAAATATATGGACTGCAGATATCCTAGGAATCAAGTCTTAAATCGCACCAATAAAGTTACAGTGCAACTGACTGCCCTTTTCTTAGAAGCATCGCTACGGCTAACTTGGAAAAATGTAGCCAATGGAATGGGCTCCCAGAGGTGGCAAGCCTTATGTGAAAATGGTCCACGATAATACCACTGCTTTCAGAAGTTAAATTTCTGGCTCAACGTATGCTCCCTCTTGACCCATTTTATGGTTTTGATCCATATTTTGGTGCACATTAAGTGTTCCTATACGGGGGGAAAACTGCGACTCAACAAAATACAAGCGGAACAGCACCAGGGGGTCCACATTTTTTTTCTTTTGGGCTTTCTCTCCACTCACTGCGAAAATACTTCATTCACCTGCTAAATTCTAATTAGA
This sequence comes from Apaloderma vittatum, assembly GCF_000703405.1. Classification (NCBI taxonomy): domain Eukaryota; kingdom Metazoa; phylum Chordata; class Aves; order Trogoniformes; family Trogonidae; genus Apaloderma; species Apaloderma vittatum. Next base: position 136 of record NW_009731153.1, on the reverse strand, counting down.
ATAGACGATACTGAGCGGAACGGCTTACCATGGTAAAACAGAAGAGACAGGCGATTCGCCTCACCCGTGCCGTTATAACCATGGCACGCAAGTCCTGCAGGCACATCAACTTTTTCAGACTACGGACTTAATAACC
>NW_009731152.1:2636-3102 GCF_000703405.1 Apaloderma vittatum | reverse complement strand
TACATTGAACACAAGACATAGAGGAAACAAAAGGAAACTAGTTTTGCAGTGTAGGGTAGAGGACACAGACATGAGAGGGCCAACTGGGCTGTCAGAATCTACTTCTGCATTTTAAATTAATGAAGTCACTGGATAAGACCTCAATCTGCCAAAGGAGCAGAAACCCAGCTCTGCCTCGTGTCGGACAATTGTTAATCAAGCCCTCATGGTCTTCCACCTTGTCAGTCACAAATGACTGGAGTGGAGAGCCGCAGGGAAACAGGACTTTAAGCATTGAAAAATGGATCAGCTCCTTTTAGCACACAATGGAATAAGAAGGACATATCTATAGAAGTAAAAATCACGGAATCACAGAATCACAGAATGTTAGCTGTTGGACGGGACCTCAAAAGATCATCTAGTCCAACTGCCCTGCCAGAGCAGGATCACCTACAGTAGGTCATACAGGAACGCATCCAGGCAGGTT
>NW_009731152.1:1056-2331 GCF_000703405.1 Apaloderma vittatum | reverse complement strand
CTGCGCTGGACTCTCTCAAGCAGTTCCCTGTCTCTCTTGAGCTGAGAGGCCCAGAGCTGGACATAATCTTCCAGAAGTGGCCTCACCAGGGCAGAGTAGAGGGGCAGGAGGACCTCTTGACCTACTAGCTACTCCCCTTCTCATACACCCCAGGATGCCATTGGACTTCATGGTCACGAGGGCGCATTGCTGGCTCATGGTCATCCTGCTGTCCACTAGAACCCCCAGGTCCCTTTCTCCTACACTGCTCTCCAGCAGGTCCCCAACCGTTATTCTTTCCCAGGTGCAAAACTCTATACTTGCCCTTGTTGAACTTCATAAGATTTCTCCCCACCCAGCCCTCCAGCCTGTCTAGGTCTCTCTGAATGGCAGCACAGCCTTCTGGTGTGTCAACCACTCCTCCCAGTTTTGTGTCATCGGCAAACTTGCTGATAGTGCTCTCTAATCCCTTGTCCACATCATTGATGAATATATTGAAAAGCACTGATCCCTGAAGGACTCCACTAGACACAGGCCTCAAATTTCTCATTTTTCAAGAGTTTCTTTTCTTCTCTGAAGGTAGTGTAAGTGACTGGAAGAATCTTTTCACTGAAGAACAGAATGAGAAAATGGACAAAGCATTTCAAGAACATCTAGGAGGAACTAAAGTGGGGAAAAAGTTAAAGTATGAAGTGTACTGTAAAGCCTGAAGAGTAATGAAATGTGGTGAGAGCAAGAGGTTTCCAATTCTCTCTCAGATCATCTGGATGCTATACACTAATAAATTGGATTATTGTAATAATCACATTGCAGCAGCCTTTACAGTGACAGTGATGAATACTGGCCTTTAAAGATGAGATCTGTAGTTTACTTTGTCTACAGTGATTTCCTGTATATGGTGGAAACTAACCATATTCAAATCAACTCAGTATTTTTAGGCTACTCATAATTTGTTTGTCTGTAGATATTTCTTTACCCAAAAAATATTTCAAATTGGACAACATCTTCCCAGAAAAGCCTCCCCTTCTTCAGGCTAAACAATCCAAGTTCCCTCAGCAGCACCCCATGAGATTTCTTCCCTAGACCTGTCACCGGATTCGTTGCCCCACTCTGGACACGCTGCAGCACCTCAGTGTCTTGTAGGAGGGGGCCCAAACCTGAACACAAGATTTGAGGTGTGGCCTCACCAGTGCTGAATACAGAGGGACAATCACTTTTCTGGTCCCACACTATTTTGGATACAGGCCAGGATGGTGTTGGCCTTCTTGGCCATCTGGGCCAACTGCTGGCTCACGG
>NW_009731152.1:0-970 GCF_000703405.1 Apaloderma vittatum | reverse complement strand
CAGAACTTTGCATTTTGAACCTCACAAAATTGCCCTTGGCTCATTGGTCCCATCTAGACCCCTCTGTGGATCCTTCCTACCCTCAAGCAAAACCCACCTATCAATTTGCTGAGGGTGCACTCCAGATCGTTGATAAAAATGTTAAACAGAAGTGCTCACAGTACTGGGCCCTGGGAACCACCACTTGTGACCAGTTACCAGCTGGATTCATCTCCATTCACCACCTCTTTTTGGGCCCATTCTGAGGAGTGGGTGTTGTGAGGGATTAAACAAATGTCTCAAACAGTTTGGGCTTTCTCTGAAGCCAATGAAGCCAGAGCCATCTGCCTGGCACGTTTTTGTGTTGGTGTGGGGGCTCAGCCCTTTGCTGAGCCCACTGCCCAATCTGTGCACTGGTGGTGTTGTGGTGCTGGGTAGGGCTTGGAGCTGTGGCTGCAAGAAGCTGGGAGGGGGAGAGGTATGCCCCCTCTCAAAAGCCCCCACCATCCCCCAGACTGGTTCCCAGTAATTTTCCACAAGGCCTATGTGGCGGATGTGACTGTATAAAGGCAATCACCCTGGACAGTTTCGAGCTCTTGGCCCACCAGGAGAAGATTCCTGGGAGTGCTATAGTCGTTGTGGGATCCAAGGGTGGTGATCCTTCCTTTTTCAATTGCCTTCTTTCTCTCTCTTTCTAATCTTAAAAAAAGGCTACCTGTGGCAAGACCAGTTTATTTTGCTGGCTAATAGCTCGTTGTTGTGAGGCATGTTGATTGCACTAAGTGGACAATTGAAACGCATCATTTTTAAATAAATAAATAAACAAAACTAGTGTTCGGATCTTTAGTGTGACTCACCTTAATCCTGACCTGAGTAAACGTCCTGAAAGCTCGGGATGTGACATGTGTCAAGAGGAAGGGGCCAGTCTCTTTTTGATTGTGCCCAGTAAGAGGACAAGGGGTAATGGGTATAAACCAGAATATAGGAAGTT
>NW_009731151.1:0-26848 GCF_000703405.1 Apaloderma vittatum | reverse complement strand
TTATCATTATTATTGTTATTATTATTATTATAAAAATAATAGAAGCATCCTGCTGTCTCAGGCAATGATGCAGTCAGTGCAATCAGGTAACACCTACGGCAGTCACAACCAAAACATGTAGATCAGCTAATACTGAGGGGGAGGATGAGGAGGAGGACGATCTTTCCATGTCCCCTGTGTGATGACAGGTAATCTGAACACAGGTCCTTGGTATTTCACGTGCACAGCAGTTCTTGGGTAATGAAAAAGCCCTTGCCAGCTCAGAGACAACTTGGAACTGCTGTGTATGTGGTAAATTTTCAGTTTTGCTTTATTGGCCATGCAAGATTTATGGAGAGCCTGAAAACACCATTATTGCCTGTGATGTTCTGATGGCAGCATTAAAACAATATTGTAAAAACTGCTATACAGTACAAACTGTGGATTGTTATCACACAATCACCATAAATCTGCTCATTTTGTGAACTAGTTTAAAGAGCTGGTGATTTCCTGTGCCACTGTTTTCTGTCAGGCTATCTCCGCAGCCCATCTGACTTGCTGCTGTCTGTTCAGCATCTCTAAAGCACAAACATCTCCATAAATCTGCTGGGAGTGGGAGGGAAGAATTTTTTGTTTGCTTTTATTTGCCTTTTGAACATAAAATTTTCTGATTGTCAGCTCCGTGGAGGGGAAGCCAATTTGGGGCTTGTGCCCCTCAGAGACCAGTGTTGGGGCTTTTCTGGGGCATTTTGGAGATGCTACTAGCTCTGGAGAAGGCTCAGGGGAGACCTGAGTGGCTTTCCAGTACCTGAAGGGGCTGTGGGAAAGCTGGAGAGTGACTGTTTACAAGGGCTTGTTGTGATAGGAAAAGGGATAGTGATTCTAAACTAAAAGAGGGAAGATTTAGGATAGATATATGGCAGAAATTTTTGCAATGAGGGTGGTGAGACACCAGAATAGGTTGCCCAGAGAGGTGGTGGGGGCTCCATCCCTGGAGACATCCAAGGCCAGCTGGATGGGGCTCTGAGCAACCTGACCCAGGGGAAGATGTCCCTGCTCACTGCAGGGGGTTAGGCTAGATGGCCTTTAAAAATCCCTTCCAGCCCAACATATTCTGTGAGTCTATGATTCTATGATTGATTCTATGATTCTTTGATTAATTCTGTGATTCTTTGATTCTGTGATCCTGTGACTCTGTGATTCTGTGATTCTACGATTCTACAATCCTGTGATTCTATGATTCTAAAATTCTATAATTCTATGATTCTATGATTCTTTGATTCTCTGATCCTGTAAGTCTGTAATTCTATGATTCTATGAGTCTGTGATTCTACAATTCTATGATTCTGCGATTCTGTGATTCTGCGATTCTGCGATTCTATGATTCTGTGATTCTAAGAGCAACTGCCCGCCAAGCAGCCCACAAGCTTAAATTAATATTAACAAGAGCCGGGAAATTACTAGTTTTTAGCTGACAAGACCCATACTTCATGTCGTTTTCATTTGGCTCCAGAAGAAAGACAGATGGTCACATTGTCTATCTTACCAATAGCAAGACGCCCTGTTTATGCAAACCTTTCAAGATTTAGCAGTCTGTAAATCCCGTGGCTGGGGGGCCATGAATCCGCGTTTGTGCAAAAGGCTCTGTGAAATGAAACAAAATAGTACAAGCTGTGTGCATTAACTGTCAACATTTAAACAAACCCCCAACCCTTGGCACATATGCTGTGTATTTTCGAGGACAGGGTGAGTGAGATTCTAAGGAGAAAAAAAAAAAAAGCAGCCATCCAAAGATCCCCCAGCCTGCCCAATTAGTATTCTTCCTCATTAAAACTGCCATTAACCTGGCTGTTAAATTACCATGTTTATTAATAAAAATACTAAAACACACACATACCCTGTAATGACAGTGCATCAAATGAGAAAAAAAAATAAATGCTAATTTCAAGCAAAAGTGATAAGAGGTCAACAGTGTTTTATCCTGTTATTACTGCCTCCTCCATATGGTTATATTTTCCATTTTGTTTTTTCTGTGACAAGAGGTGAAGACCCAGGAATGCATGAACATGCTTAATTATTTGCAGGAAAAAAACTTCTCAAACTTTTACATTTTAAAACGAAAGGGGAAAAAACCCACCCTGTTACAGAAGGCATGGAGAGTGGGTGGGGAAACAAGAGACGTAAAAATGCACATTGTAAGAATGGTGTCCTTTGTTCTTACCTGTGTTCTAGTCTCTTCCCTTAGTAACAACACAGGGAAAAAGCTGGGGAAAAGTTACAGCACCGAGACAAATGTTTTGGTGTCCAAACCAAAAAACATTCAGATTGCCCAGCCTCTGCCATTCCCATGTGCAGAAGGTGCAGCCGAGCTTTTTTCCTCCTCTTTTGTGGGCTGGTACCTGGCTATTTGCATCCATGCTACTTCTCTTCAGCTACGTTTAGGTGTTTGTAGGTGTCATTTCGTGTACAACTTTAATCTAGTTCTATTTGGAAAGACTTTTCCCATTCCAGCCTGAATCCCAGGGACACATTTTTCATCTTGCCACCCTAGGTGCAAATTCTGACTCCGCAGGGAAAGTGTTCTTTCCCAAAACACACAAAAAAACCAGGGTCCATCAGTGGCGTGTCCCCAGCCGAGACCGCAGCTGATGGCCCAGAGCTGCCGTGAGCCGCACACGCCTGCGGGGCAAGGATGGCGAAGACAAAACACAAGCACGTCCACTACCAACATGGAAGATATTAATATTTCAATTAGGTTTATAATTAACTAATTTGCTGTCGTCGGCTCCTCTGGCAGCTCAGAAAGGCTAGTGCTGTGATTGCAAGGTATTAAATCACGAGGATCATCGCCGACCTCCCTGAATGCAGGCATGAGCTTTGCTGAACGCCACTGGAATACGTCGGTGAAGGAGAGCAACACTTTCTCCTAAAGGGTCCCTCCTCCCCTAATGCTGTGGGACTCGGAGGTCCTGCCGGGGCTGGCCAGCTTCTGATGCTCCATCACTGTGCACACACTTGACTATCCCTGCTCTCAGCTGGACGTGGCAGTGTCTCAAGGGTGTCTGCCATGAGCCCCACCAGTGGCACCCACCAGGACCCCACAGCCCTCTGGCACAGCTCAGGACCATTTATTTACCTTCAGACACGAGGAATAGCATAAATCCCTCTCACCACACCTTTAGTTACGGTCCTCCTACAGCGTGATGGGCTCAAGTGCCTGCCACAGTAAGAATGTCCTCTACCCTAGAGAGACTTGCTCTTGTTTTTATCATTAGTCTGGAATTACTGCCACCCACAGCAGATTTTTTTTCCCTGATAAAACATATCTACTTGCACTGGAGGATTTTTTAATGTACTTTGGTTTAGCTTGCGTAATTTTTCAGCAAGGCACCTAAAAAGCTGTCATAAGGAGCTGGAAAATAACAATAAAAAATCTTTTATTCTTTTTAGCATTATATAGCCCATATAATGCATCACACATGTTTATACATAGCAACGTAGCACTGCTTCTCTAAAAGGCAGAGTTTTTACTCATTTAAACATGTTACATTTTCTGTAAGAATCCAATCCCATTCACCTCAGTAAAACTTTCTGTCACATGTTAATGATACTTAATAATAATTCTGAGAATAAAAATCTTGTTGCCAGCTCAGAGTGGTACACTAGCAGGGATGTAGAAAACCTTTAGGGAATGCAACCTAGAAAGTGGAGCCTCACTGGGAAGAATGTCAACGGAAAAAGAAATACCGGTGTGTTTGTGTAAAAAAGTTAATTTGCCTCATAAATGAGGCAAAATAAACACATACAGTAAATGCTATTATTTCCATCCGCAATGAGGTTAAATAAGTACTTGATGGGTAGTTCTCCAAGGCATTTGTGTACAGGAGAGATACTTATCACAGTGCATGATGGTTATGTATGGTAATAGAATTAAAATGAATTAAAACTCAGCTGTTATCTGCATGCAGGGGAAAAAAGCCCAAGATATTAAAGCAAAGAGGATCAATTTATGCCTTGCTAATTGGAAATTCTTAGTATGAGTGAAATTATGCAAAATTCACTCTCCTATAATTTTCTTTGGTTTTCAGAGATCGAAGAAGCTCAAGTCAAATGTAATTTCATCTGCCAGAGCTAGCCGGGAAAATTACTACTGAGTAAAAAAAGAAGTAAAAAACCTAACACCCCAGCCTATCTCTAGGTGATCATTTGCAATCACTGCTCAAGGTTGCGGGCAAACAAATTCTCATACTTCATGATTAATTACCAGCAAAGGTCAGAAAGGAGCTTTCTCCCCTCCCCTCCTCTTGGTCCTTGCTTCTGCGGCTGACAAGGACGGGAAAGCGCTGTGATTAATCCCCAAACCCTTCCCTCATTAGAGAGAATAAGAAATGACCCAAAAAACTCCTTGCAGTCAACATGAGTGTTCCTGTCCACCCGGAGGAACTCTGAATCCAGAGCTCGGCCCCAGACTTGACACAGATGAAGTGGTACCTGTCCTCTCAGCCTGGAGAAAACCCACTGCGGCAGACCTGCCTGTGCTTTGGAGGGTGATTTTCCTCTTAGGTTCTTCAGAGAACCTAAGTTCAGAGAACTCTACTGTGTAATATATTTGCTTAATGCTGAGAACTCATGGGGTGATTGTATTCCTCTGCCCCTACACGTGCAGAACTCTGCTTCGTGTTGACAGGAGTGAAGAGCAACAATAACCAGGGAAGGTGAGCTTGATTTTGAAATGTTACGCTCTGAGTTATGACTGAGAAGATATGTGTGCCATTAAGTTGGGTTATGTCAAAGCAACCTAGAAATAATGTCTTTTTAAAAGGTTTTTTTTGTTATTCTCTGATAGATGTGCCACTGATTAAAAACCACACTTACCTTCCCAGTTTTTTCTTCCCTGAAGTAGGGATAGTAATCTACCTATCGAACAAAGTATTGACACACTTATTTGTAAGAAGAAGTTCAATATTCCACACCGAGTCTAATTAGAATCATAGAATAGAATAATTTAGGTTGGAAAAGACCTTTAAGACCATCGAGTTCAACCATTGATCCAGCACTGCCAGTCCCACCCCTGACCCATGTCCCTGAGCACCACATCTCCCCAGCTTTTCAATCTCTCCAGGGATGGGGACTCCGCCACCCTGGGCAGCCTGTGCCAGGGCTGGACAACCTTTCCATGAAGAAATGTTTCATAACGTCCAATCTAAACCTTCCCTGGAGCAACCTGAGGCCGTTTCCTCTTGTCCTGTCACTTGTTACTTGTCACCGTTAGGCTGTGAGGTTACTATAGTAATTATCCTTGTTCTTAAATAGTAGAAGAAAAGCTACAGCCAGAGTCTGTTTAAAGTGAAAATTAGATCCACCTCCTGCCTGGCAGAGTTGAGTTAAGAACTTTTTATCCTGATTTTATCATACTTTTCACCATACATTTCCTCCTTTTTCTCATACTTTCTCTTTTTCCCAGAGTTTTAATTTTCCCTCAGATACGTAGCTTATTTATTTTGAGGGGGCTGGACATGACATTTTCAGCTGAGTGGAGGAGGAATCACCAGCCATTCAGGACCATTTTGGGTAGACAAGGAGTCTAGTACTGTCGGGGGAGCATACCAGGGCTTTCTCAAATTTCTGAAAATATAGTAGAAATGTCAAGAAACATATACTCCTATGGGTTAGTTTCTTATTTAATTATGTTTTTTGAAGACAAGGTGCCAGACTTATGCTTCCATGCTGCAGTTAACAGCTTATAATAATACTCAGGAATTTTGGGGTTAGTGTCGAGCCCCCGCTCCAGCTGCACCCCAGCACACGCTCACTGCTAGGGGTTGGATGGTTCCCTAGTAAGAAGTATAATTTACTGTTCTGCTAGATTTTGTCACTAGAGGTGAACATATACCTGCGCACGAATGCATGCAGGGAGACACAAATAGATGGTCTGGAACAGAGTAAGCAGAGTGATCTCAAACTCATGAAAAAAAACACGGAATGAATATATCAATTACGAGCATATTAATGTCATGGGGAGACACTCTGTGCTGTTTGTGGTCATTCTTAATCCAATAAAATCATCTGGGGTTTTATCTATGAATTTAGAATATGATAAAAAAAAAAAACTACTTCAGGAAATGAAGATGAAAGGGTTCTTTTTTTAGACTCTCTCTGAGCCGCATATCAAATTGTTCAGAGTGGAAATCTGAAGATGTTTACTTCTGCCAGTCTTGCAGATTCAGGTCAAGCTGTGAAAGACCGAGTTATCTTTTACGGGCTCTGTGATGAAAGGTAAGATACGAAGTGCAGTAGCGACAGAGCTGGAAGCTGCCCCGTGCGTGTGCCCGGACCTGGCTCCCTGCAGCCTCAGAGGAGCGCCGTGCTGTGGGGACGCTGGGGCAGCTGAACCTGCGGCTTTGTCCCAGGAGTGTGTCTTGGGTGTGAGAAGCTTCCCTACTTCCCAGACAGCCCCAGCTTTCAAACTGCTCCCGCACCGTGCGGATCGGTATCCCGTCTCTCCTATTGAGTGCTGTCAATGTTTTTCTCGTAGTAATGAACAGCACAACATGCAAAGAGACATTTTCTTTTAGAATTTTAATTTGCTGTCTCTCACCCTCGCTGAATCTATATTTATCCCTGTACGTGAGAAGGAGGAAGCAGCAAGATCTCTTATGCTGGTGTTTGTGTCGTTCCAGACACTTTGGAGAAGGCTTCTGGATGCGACACCCGCAGTGTCAGAGGACGTGCTTGGGAGGCTGATGGAGCCTTCTCTCTGAAGATCGCTGGAAACACGAGATTAACAGGTCCCTCCTCTTCGGCCTCTATCTTCGGCTGCTGGTTAAAACTCAGAGCAGCCCCACTGACCTACTTGCAGCTCCTCCTCTGCAGGCTCTCCAGTTCAGACACAGGACCCGATCGAAAACGTCTGCTCCATGTGCACCCCCAGAGACCATGCTGTGATCTCCGTCTTCCATGACACCCAAATATTTGATTTTTTTCATTTATGTTTGTTCTTCACGGAAGGGTAAACCCAAGAATATATCTGCTTATGTTTTCTTTCTCTTTTTTGACATTTTTATCAGAGGAAAAGCAATGAGAAATGGCGTGCTCTTAAAAGGACTGGGAAGTGGGATTCAGTCTCAAGCAGGAACACGGCTTCGGGCTGACTGAAGCAGATTGTGAAATGGTATCATCTACCCAGCTGCTCCCAGAAAGCTGAAATTCAGGGAAACTGCACACCGTTTGTTTGAATAAAATAAGGAAAAAATGAACCCATGTCATATACGTTTTCTTCGTGTCTATAGAATGTATTATGTGAAAGAAGAAACAAGACACTAATCAGAATCAGTTACTGGTTTGCAGTTGACCATTAGCGCGTCTCCCGACGCTGCTAATCAAGCCAATCATCGCAAATGAAGCTGTAAGTTGCCCATAACACGTCTGCAGCCTGCCCTTTTAAAAACTACTGAAATTTGTTCCCAGTAAAGCTTTGCATCCCTCCCCTCCCAAAGCAGTGAGATCCTTGGGGCCAGCACAAGGCACGGGCGATGCCGGTCCTCGAGGGCAGCAAGAGCACTCACTTGTTAAAACTAGGAACTGCAACATTTAAATAAAATAACCTTGAGAGGCAGGACCCCAATGATATTTAAATTAAGTAATGCTGTCTCAAAATAATTTGTTAAGCTTCGGGTGTTAAACCCATTTTATCACTGTAAGAGCTCAAGTTTTTTAATTTTTAGAAACTCGTGTATCCTACTATTTGATTTTTATGATTAAAAAAGGTTGGAACTGGCGGCAGTCACCTACTTTGCATGAGCGAAAGTGGCACAGTTGTGCACATTATACCAATGAAATAAAGCCATACTCTCCCATGATTTGCTGTATTATTAATAGTGCTGCCAAGCTCATTATAATCTAATTTAAAGACAGATCTAGCACAGAGACATATGAAGGATGATCCGAGTTCAGGCCCTACAGCAAATTGCTCAAATCTTGATCTAATTACCCCAGAACAGCCAGTGTTACCGGCAGTTCGTATTTGGCAGGGAACTTCTGAAAATCAGCCTGACCGGCGTCAGAAAATTGGAGGGGGAAGGAGACGTTTTAGGTGTTTGCACTTAAACAGTCGTGGGTAAAGGGTGGAAAAATGAACGGTGAGTGGTCTGGGACCCTTGGAGGTGCCTCTTTCTTCATCCTTGGTCCTTTTCTTTGGCAAACTGGGGAAATTTCCCCACACTGGTTGTCAGCAATTAGAGCTGCCTTGACGACAGCCGAGTGCCGTGGTGGCGTCTGGGGGCTGGCGAGCTGAGTGGTGTATCAATGATTATTCATGCCTAAAGTTCAACTACATTTTAAAGCAGCAATTGAACTGTTTGACCTCCACCAAATGCTTTGCCTGGATGAAAACTGCAAGTCAGAAGATAAATCCACACGTTTTACTAGGCATTTGAGTCATAATCGCTCTAGGACCCAATACATAACTGAATATTGCTCTTAATTAATGAGACAATTAGACTTTGATTACGGCACTACAGTACCCATTATCATTTTTATCTATCATGACCCTCTCGTACAAAGCGTCCACATTTCCTTATACGTCGCTGTATTTCTGTCTGGGATAATATTGGAAAATAATTTATATAATGGCCTGGACTGGACAAGCATTCAAATCGTCTGTGTTACGCGCTGATCCTCCTGCCTAACGAGCAGCCGAAATGACTCAGAACTGAGTTACAGGCTCACCAATCACAAGGGAGCAATGCCCGGCTGAGGCACAAAGGTCTGTTTAGCATTTCCAGTGCTCTGCGTCACGTTCAGGAGGTCACTGTGCCCCTCACCATGGCTCCACACCCCCTGGGACCAGGCACTCGGGAGAGGAAGAAAGCCAGTGTCACTCCAGTCTTCAAAAAGGGCAAGAAGGAGGACCTTGCTAACGACAGACCAGTCAGCCTCACCTCCATCTCCGGAAGGGTGATGGAGCAGCTCATTCTGCAGGCCATCTCTACACAAATGGAAGAAAAGAAGGTTATCAGGAGTAGCCAGCAGGGATTTACTAAGGGGAAATCCTGCTTGACTAATCTGATACCCTTCTATGACCATGTGACCAAGTGGGTAGATGGAGAGCAGTGGATGTCATACACCTTGACTTCAGTGCAGCTTTTTATATTGTCTCCCATAACATCCTCGCAGGAAAACTCAAGAAATGTGGGATAGATGATTGGACTGTGAGATGGATTGCGAACTGGTTCAGCAACAGAGTTCAGAGGGCTGTGATCAGCAGCACAGAGCTGGACATCTGTGGCCAGTGGTGTTCCCCAGGCATCGCTACTGGGTCCAGTTTTTTTTCAATATCTTCGTCAATGACCCGGATGAGGGGACAGAGTGCACCCTCCCCAATTCAAGAGAGACAGGGACCTACTGGAGAGAGTCCAACGGAGAGCTACGAGGATGATCAAGGGACTTGAACATCTCTGCTGTGAAGAGAGACAGAGAACTGGGACTGTTCAGCCTTGAGAAGGCTGAGAGGAGACCTTATTAAAATGCATAAATATCTGAGGATTAATATGTATAAATATACGAGCCCCACCGCTGTAACTCCTCCAGAGCTGTCCCTTTGCTTTCTTATCTGTCACAATCAAGATTTTGTGTGAAAGCTCTTGTGAAACTTAGCACCAAGGCAAACACATATAAATAAATTAAAATATATATCACCCAACACCACATCATTCCGGACAACTCCAACTGTAAAACATAAGAAATACTCTATCTACAGCTTTTGGGAGGAAAGAGAAGTTTTCTCTACCATGTAGATTTATTACTCCTCAGTGAACTCAAACATTTGCTATTCAAATTTTTTGCCTCTACATCCAGAGAAAACAAAACAGACAATTCGAAGTGCCTCTATATTCATATTTCTCAAGTTTCCAGATGCATATATGAGATCAAATTCCCTAACATTGTACCATCTTTCCTTTCATATGAGGTTTTCCATGAAGACAGTCTTTTTGTTCCACAAGTCAAGGGAAGCATGTTCAGTGGCATGCCCAGAGACACAGAATAAATCAGTGGGGCTGGGAAGGTAAAGCTCCAGCTGTTCAGGGTATCCATCCTCCAGTTGTCACTCCAGACGTGCAGATATTATCTATAAAGCTATGTCTGATAGTTCATAATATCTTAAATATTACCCACGCTGCCAAAAATGCAGTGTTTTACATACTGCTGTGCCATTTTGCGGCTCTGGACACAGTTACCCTGTTTAATAGGAAAGCCCTTCAGATGTTCAGTCAGCTCAAGAAAAAAAACCCTCTGTCACAGAGGCACTGCTTTTCAGTTGCTGTTTAACAAAAACCAGAGAATCGCAAACCATCACACTTCAACCAGTGTTGCAAGAAGAAAACAACCCCCTGTCACTGACAACTATATTTGATAACCATGCTACTGCAGCTTCCAACAGCAACATGCCAGCACTTCAGAGGGAAATAATCAAATTTTTCACAAATTTTATTTAAGGTGAGGAATTATTTCCATTCTGACTTTTCGTGACTTCAGACAGTTATTCATGTAGACTCATTAAAGTCACCCAGAAAGAAGAAAATCCTTTCACACGTTATGAAAACCTCTAGACAAGGACCCCAGGATGAGCTGTTTGCTGCAACAGACAAATGATGGGGTGATATCTTTGATGCACAGCTCTCAATCAGCCCTTTCTGCCAGATCTGTGAGCACTTACCCTGACCGGTGTATGTATGTAAACTGCACAGTAGGAGGTCACTGGATTTGGGTTGCGGATAAGGAATGCAAATAATCTACAACCATTGGGCAGCTACTAATTGGTGGACATCTGAACAATATTGATTACCAGGTCACAGAGGTTGGATGCCACAGGGATTGTGGGCAGTTGCCCTTCCTCTCTGAAGAGACCTGCAGCTCCCAGAAAGGCATGACACCTCGAGAACATCCCACGGCACCGTGTGGGCCCTGTTAGCTGGAAAGGAAACCTGCATTCACACAAAATCCTGCTTGGAGAAAGGTTTGGAAGTGAGAGAGTGGGTGGCAGCCGTGGAGGGGTGGAAGGAGGAAAGCTTCCCCGCCTGAACTGCTGCTAGCGGGACGCTGCTGCGGAGGGGGGCCGAGGATGGGGATGGGGATGGGACAGGGCGCTGCACCCACTGCGGGAACGAGCAGTCACCTGGGGCTAAGCCTGACCCATGAAAATCAACACCAGGTGGTTGAGAGGGCCAGGGCACCGAGCGGGTGAGGCAGCTGGAGGGAACGCGGGCACAAGCCTGGCTTTAACAGCTTTCAGCTCAGGTAGCATCTAACACAAACTGTTTTACCACCTCTGCTCCACTTCGTGTTTCCCTTTTATTTTTGGCTTGTTGTCTATACTCCTGTCTGTGCAGCTCTGCCCAAGTGTCGAATGGTGCTACTGAACTGCTGGTCTTTGGTTAGACTGCAGGCATCCCACTGAACTCGGAGGCCCTACGGCCAGAAGATGCCTCTGGAGTTGCAAAACCTAGTCAGCTCGTCCATGGTCAGTACTGAGATCTAGACCAATGTAAACAAGCCACCCTGCCTGAAGAAGGTCAAAAGAAAAAGGCAGATAATACCATTCAGAGAGCTGCATTATTTCCACAGAGTGAGGAATATTCCATAAAACACTTTGGGAAGCAGTTTATCGGGGCATTACCAGCAGCGTTTTATAGCTCTGTGCACTACACTATCTTTCAGTAAGTGTTATTAGAGCCGTACCCAAAAATTGCAGTGTTAATATGCTCCTCATAGTGCTGGGATTTCCTCTACTAAGATCTTTCGGGACTTGCAGGTTCTGCATGTGGCAGGGCTGTCTTCTGCTAGAAAGAATAATAACCAAGTAAAACACATGCACACTCACATTCCCAGCGTAACCAACAGAGTTGTGCTAAGCAGTTCGTAGATATGAGCTGCAAAGCAACAAGCAAATTGTACTCTTCAGATTTTCTCATCTCCTTTCTTTTACATTTCATTATGATTTGGGCTAAAAAATGTTTGGATAGAGAGTGTGGTAGCAGTTTCCCATGGCACTTTATGAGTTTAGGCATACAAATACTTCCAAAATTCATATTCAAGATGACCTTAGGGAGGTATTGCTTGTGTGATCCCATGCAAAAAAGAAGAATCTCATACCTGGGCCTGCAGATTTGAGAGATTTTGGATGGAACAGCCGTGGGGGCAGGGGTTGGACGGAACAGTCTGGGGGGTGAACTTCGGGAGGTAGCTCCATCACAGGACATACCGCAGCCCACATTTCACAGGAGCCCTGCCTGCAAGACTCTCACAAGCTGCAGAGCATTCTCCCGTGTATGCATTTGGAGCCAGGTTTTAGGACATTTGCCAAGATCTGAGAAGCTGGCTTTGTCCCTGACACAGGCCCTTCTTGTATTTGTGTTAGTTAAGTCAAAATATGCAGATGCTGACAACGAGATACTGCCTGTGTGATGGGTTACACTCCTGCCAGCGAAAACATGTCCGCCCAGAGCTACTGCTGAGTGAACGAGCATGCACGTACTCTTTAGGATTTCATAGTCTGAACACACGTGTTTTAAGCTTGTGAAATAACACCCTACCTAGGGCCAGACGTCGTGTTCTCTGTCTGTTTCCTCACAAGGTCTGGAAGGGAGAGACGGAGCTTCACACCTCTGTCCTGTCCAGCAGCTGTTGGAGTTACAGGAGACTGAGCTGTGAGTTCTGACTTCCCACCCCGTGCCCTGAGATAATGATTTCCCCAATTCAGCTGCTGCCCAGACCCCTCGGCAGCCTCGCAAAAATCACCTCTGTATTGATGAGTTTTCTTCACCAGGAAGGGAAAAGTGTATGTAAATATATTCCAACTATCAATTGCTGGTGACCTTGCAGTTGTGAGATGCAGTGCTATTTTTCATTTGTCAGGCACTTCAGCTGTACAAACTGCTGTGGTGAGATACAGTTGAAATCTCTCCTTAAAAGTTCCCCAGTTGTAGTCCACGTGTCCAACTGTTTGCTATGAAAATGGGATCTTCATTTCATCCATCACAGCATAAGCATCATCCTACCTATGCTGTGCTTTTGTATCTATTTCCTTCCCACTCTTGAAAAAATAAAAATCAAGTTGGCTTTGAAATTTGGAAGCTTTTGCAGTGTCACGGAAGGTTAGCGATGGGTGAGTAAAGTAATGTTAACAGAGGGGTGGTGAGAAGTGATTTTGGCTCGTTGATCACCAGAGTGTGCCCCAGTGCTGTGCCAGTACTTTGAGCAACACACAGAATCACAGAATCTAAAGGTTGGAAAAGACCTCTAAGATCATTTAATCCAACCATCAATCCAGTGTCAGGGGCAGCGGCCCCAGGGGAGGAGATGCTCAGACCTGGGGTCCCTCCACATCCCTCATTGCCAAGGTGGGCATCTCTGGCTTAAGGGCTAACCTGAGCTTTGCAATTCATGCTGTCACTCAAAGCTGACCTACAAAGTTCTTGTGTTTTGAGTAACATGCACACCACATCTGACTTGCTCTCCCAGCACGCAACTTTTAGCATGAAAAATCTCACTGGTGTTCAGCATAGATTTACACGCACTGCAGGGTTCTGTCATTGATACAGGCTTTTGTCCAGAAAGGAAGTGAGCACACTCAGCGAAGAAAATTACATCAGGAAGTGCAGAAATACCGGGAAGGACAGACCTTCCTCCCGAGCTGCATCTGAGGGCTGAGCCGATGCTGACCTCCCGCTCCTCTCTGCAGGGAAAACGCTCCTCCAGCACCTGGAGAAGGACGGATACTTCTTCCAGGGAAACATCACAGTTAACAGTCCAATTGTTCAGGCTTCCACCAGTCTATATATCCTACTTCTGCCTCCACAGTCAATGTGAACATTTCTCCCCAGCGGGAGCACAGCCGGGCGAATTCCTGATGAGGCGGAAGGTCCCCACTTTTCGCTGTGTTCGCTGATTGATTTTAAGAGAGATGAGCGTTAGAGCATCTCAAAGCCTGCCAGCAATTCTTCTAAAGCAAACATAAATTTAAAAATGTATCAGTGACAATTTATTTCTATGACATTTTTAACACTTCTGTCAAGCACACATTTAAATTAAAAATGAACAAGAAACTGAAATGAGAGACAGAGGTGAACTGGAACAGATCAGAGAAAAATGCTCAACCTTTAAGCCACTGCTCCAACTCCAGTTCCCTGTCCTGTGACAAACACTCTAGTGCTGAGTAAAAGCCTCTGAGATCTCCTGACACTTCCAAGAAGAACAAGTTACTGTTCTTCGATGTAGAATTTCTTCGCTATTTGCAGTTTTGGTCAAAACTTTTCACAGCTTTTTAGGGTATTTTTGTGTTATTCATGAAAGAAAAATCACAGTCACAACGGGATTCTGGGATTTATTTGCCAGTGATGGGGTAACTTTGCTGTAAGAAGCAGTAACAGAGCAATGAAGGTGCTGCCCATTGTCCTTAAGTACGTGTTAAGTATAGTCATTACATATCGAAGGTCTGTAACTCCATCTGTATGACTGGCTTTTTCATTTTTTCCTCTCCCTCTCTTTACAAGAGTGTACAGAGCTAAATAAGCCCTTCCTGAAAGTGAAAGGCCTGAGAGTCAGAAAAAACAGATAGGCTGGACTTGATGATCTCAGAGGTCTCAACAGTTCTGTGATTCTGTGAGAACATGAGGAGAGGACGGGAACTGGGAAAAATGAGAGATGTTAACACACAAGAACGTGTCCTTGACTCAACTGTATTTTCCCTGCCTGATTGACTCCAAGAGCTGCATAACATGTATTTGCACAGGATGGAGTGGAGAGTCTAAATTTTGAAAATTCAAGTTCTAGTAAGTTTAACTAAAGGGATGGATAGACCTTTGGTTCATCAGCATGCTTGCTGTGGTTTAGTAACTAAAGGTATGTCAACCCCGTTCAATGAAGCTGGAATGAAGTTAAAACCACGTTCTTGAGTCCAATACTGCAGCGGTGTTGTTGCCCACGGAGAAGTTTTTTATTATGGTTCCTAAATATCAATATGTTATGTATTGACACATCAGACCGGTACAGAACAGCACATTCCATCCATTCTGTAAACATTAGCTAGTCCCATTTAATAACTTTCCCATAATTTCATATCTAATAGTTTCTTGCAGCTAAAGAATAATTTATGAGTTTATTCAGCGCAGTAAGTAGGTGTTTATGTATGTACACAGAGTCAAAACTCACAGTTGCATGGAAGAAAATAAGTGTATTTCGATTGATCTTCACTGCGCAGCTCTGATTCTCATTCTTCCAGCGTTTTCTGTCTGGAAGTAAAACTCATTTTCTCTGTTCAGTGTCGGTTTGCTCCTGAGCAGGAAGCGATGGCTGGCTGGAATCCTCTTGGTCAGGGTCTGTGGCTGATGCCATGTGTTGTCTCCCCACGTTTTTAATGTTAAACTGCTACGGGTTTAGGAAAGCAAGTCATTTGTCAAAATTGATTTCTGTGTTGCCAATGTGTAATGCCATGGTAACCTCATAGTAGGAGCTCTGTCCAGGCGTACACATGCCCTTAGACTCCAGCTCAGCTGGGACTGCACCCTTCTGCTTCAAATTACATACATTAGCTAAAACAACAGGGTTTGCAGAGTAAAAGTTTGTGATATTTTGTGGCAGTGGGTGGTAGAGAACTCAAAGGGCAAGGTCAAGTGCTCCTGGTGATTTCTGTCTCGTGACATGCCCACGTGCTGCTCACAGTAATGCCAGCAGTGGCACTGGGAATAATTGTTCCTTCCTGAGAGCTGGGGTGGGTGTTGTGCTCATTCGAAGGGTCACACATAAACACAACTTAAGGAGACCTAAGTCTCCTTGCTGAAAAACAGAAAGCAATTTCTTCTGATTATTCTAGTGTATCGATATGTATTGCGCATATCAAAAATTAAGATGCATTTTGCTGTTTAAATAAAATATGAGGACGTTCCAGGTGCAAAATTGTGTTTCAGCTCCTAAAGAGACTCTGTGAGATGCTGGAACATTCCATGGAGAACTGGGCCACCTAAACCAAGCCAAGAATTAATTACTACTTTCACATCAGATCCCTTGGTCTGTGTATGTTGGAGGAACTGCACATGCCAAACTTCCACAGCTTCAGAACCGGGTCATTGTTAGAAACACATTTGATGATTTGAGGACTGGGCTGCTTCCCCTCAGCTGCCAGAAGGACCAGTGGTGAGAGGAGTCTGCAATGGCAACGGCAGCACCGTTCGTACCAGCACGCATGTGCTGCAGCGCAGAAAAATATTTCTTCTTCTAATTGGGTGCTGTTTGAAGATGCTGGCTTATATCGTAAGAGAAATAAAACTTCTCACTTCGTTAAGCTCAAAGCAGCAAATTAAGCTGAAAAAAAAGGAGGAGGATAAACACACATTTAGCACATTTGCATCGTTTAGCCTCAGACAGAGTCCATCCTGTCATGATCTAAATGACCCTCGTTAGCTGGGAGGTAAGGGGGAGCTGGGTGAGTTGCAGTATTTAGGTATCAAATGGCACCTTCCCTGAAGTAAGGAGAGAGGTTAATCTCGCTGTCCTGGCCAGCTTCATGCTTGAATAATCAACCTCTGGCTCTGTCCACATTTCTTCTGTAGTCTTACTTATCTCCTGAAAAACTGGTGGTAAATAATGTTTTCTGAGCAGAGCGGAGGATGTATTCCATCTCAAAGGTGAGGTGACTAATCCTTTCCACTGTGTTAAGTAATTTGAGATCATCTGATATAAAAATCACTATAAACATTTAATATTCTTATAGAGGTAGTGTCAGTGCTGGCTGCCTGGGAACCCATCCCAGGAGAAAAGGGCAGAGGTCAAGGAAAGTATTCAAAATTATAATTAAATATTTAATAAAAGCTGTTAAATATTGTGGGCAAGAGCTACAGTCAGCATAATTCAAGATGACTCTTTTGGTGAATCTCTGCTGCTTTACATCATGCAAAGAAGCTGCTTTAGGGGTTTTTTTTCTGAAAGCCATTTACATTTGCTTATGTTAAGATGTCTTCTGTAGCCAGGACAATGTCAGAGTAACTGTATTTCAGGAGACCTAATGAGCAAATCAGTGTAAAAACATTTTATGAGCAGTAAATTATTTTCATGAAGAAAACTTATTTAAAAATTGGGTATTGTGGACTGTATGCTCCCTGTCTGGTGCTGCTAGCGGACACTGCATTTAATCACTTTTTTTTTTTTTGGCAGATAAAGAGACTGAAGCTCCTCCGCTGCCATGCTTATGAAGGTGGACTGATGCAAAATACATCGGAGCAGCACAGCCCCGGAGACCTTCCAAAAGTGTGTTGCTGGGTTTGGGTACCAGTCTGAACACGGGCAGTGGGAATGTACCTGCCCAGCGCAGACCTGGTCCTGCGACCGAGAGAAGACACGAGGCTTGGCAGATGTTCACCAGCGCGATGAATGCTCAGACTTTGTCTCTGAGACCGCGGCTGAGTCTGCGGCAGTCGCTTCCCTCATTTAAAGTCAGAGCAGCACGCCTGGGCTCTGTAACTTGGCAGAGATAACGGTGCTTAACTGTAGAGAGAGAGTTGTGTTTTTTTCCAGATTCCCCATATCTGGCCCTTTTCCTCCAAACACCCTCCACTAGGCCATATGTCATCTTTAATCCATCAGCACACATGGAGAATAATTGGAATTATTCTTTGTAATATATCAGCTTGCATTGTAAAACAAAGAGCCAAATGCGGAGGTGAAGTGTAATAGGAATAAGTGGGTTTAATTGAGGTCAAATGGATGTTACATGTCTAGGAGCTAAATGAAGTTGTAAGTTAAAGTGGGAGATGGCGTAAGTTAACTCACACACCCCTTGAAGTTGTTTTTCATATTATTTCTCTTTTTTGGAGCCCCTTAGTTTTATCAGATTAGTCTGGCTTGTATTCAGCATGTTAAATTTAGTATTAAAATACAAGGAGTGAATATAGGCTTTGGAAAATCAGTTTGTGACAAAAAGCTGCTGCTTGCAGTGTGAATGTACGGCCAGAATGTGTACCCCACAAAAACTGAGGTTGGTCTTCCCCCTGTTGCTGAACAGTCCATTTTTTTGCTGCCTGTTGCTAGGTAGCTTTTTTGGTTTTTAATGTAAAAGGTAAAAATTGTGAAAATGTTAGGGTTTAGGCTGTCATGTTTGGACACTGAAACAGCAAATAAATGTAATGTCTTTATCTAATATCCACTCACATCAGCCCATGTCAGTGGGGAGAGGAAAGAACACAAAGTAAAACAACTTCTAATGATGGATTGAGAACGACTTGAGCAGTCATCTTCTGCAGAGCCTGTCTGGGATGACTCCTGCCCACAAGGCTGCTGAGGCAGAAGAGGGATGCTCTCTAGGCCCAAGGCTTCAGCTGGGGCAGGAGAACAAGATCTGGTGCCCCACCAGCAGGCAGCCGCTCCCAGCAGTCCTGTCTCTTTTCCTGGCACACAGATGTAATGGTAAATATTATAATTATACTGATTCCTTTTGTTGCAGTAGGGTGTTGGATAATGGTAGACACCAGAAATGTACCTGCAGGAAGACTGGGATTTCATCAGAGGTCTTGGCCAAGGATATGGAGGTGCCCTAAGAGTCACGCTGTGACAGCGTTAGCAAGAAGTCTTGACACCACAAGCTGACCGAGGGTGTCTGTCTTGCTCTGCATGATCATATATAAGTTCACCTCAGGAAAAATCTCACCACCTGGGACAACTTCTGCCAAATCGCTGTTACATTTCCATAAGAGGGACATGAAGCTGTTGGGACAAGTCCAGAGGAGGCCACAAAGCTGACCCAGGGGCTGGAGCACCTCTGCTGCGAGGACAGGCTGAGGGAGCTGGGGTTGTTCAGCTGGAGAAGAGAAGACTCCGGGGGCACCTTATCCCTGCCTGCAGTGCCTGAAGGGACCTACAGGGAGGCTGGGGAGGGACTTTTGACAAGTGTTCAGCGACAGGACAAGGGCAGATGGATTTAAATTGAAGGAGAATGGGTTTAGGCTGGATCTTGGGAAGAAATTCTTCAGCCCGAGGGTGGCCAGACTCTGGACTAGGTTGCCCAGAGAGGCTGTGGCTGCCCCCTCCCTGGAGATGTTCAAGGCCAGGTTGGATGAACCTGGAGCAACCTGGGCTGGTTAAGGGCATCCCTGCCCACAGCATGAGATCATCTCTGAGGTCCCTTCCAACCTAAGACATTCTGTGAGTCTATGCCTCCATGATTCTATGATTGCTGTTTTGGTGTCACAATAGCACAAGAGCTCAAGTGGGCTGGGAGGTAAATCCGTTCTGTGTGGCCCGAGGACAGCAGCCTGTGCAGACAAGGCAACATCTCCGGAGGATATTTATGGTGTCCTCCAAACAAATACGTACAGGCAAGAACAGCACTTGTCATATTCTTACACAGGTGCTTGTGCTATTCATCTTTCACAGTCATTCCTTCAGGTGCAATTTCAAGTCAGACGTAGTAAAGATATATGAATTTGCAATTATATTTCAGTGCTGTTATGTGAATATATAAAAAATGAAAATAGTGAAGAAGTGCTTGTGTGTGAGCTGTTGAAGTGTATGCTTCCAACATATGTGATTTCAGAAAATGTGAAATGTGTGTAGTTGATAATGATATATTTCAGAAGTACTGAAATTTCTAAAATTTTATTTGTCCTGATCTGTGTATATCTTTATATAGCCTTATACTGAGAAATTCTTGTCACGTACTACAAATTCATCTTTCAGCTTTTTGGCTGCTTTGTGACTGTATATTTAATTTTTGTTGAAATTTCTTTGTTCTGCAAAACTAGTTGACTATCTCGCAAAATTAACATCATGAGTTGATCTCTAAGATCCCTTTTTACTTTCCTCTGTACTTCTTTTTTTTTCAAACGAAACCAAAAAAAGCCTGCCTGTATAAAACAACCTGAAAAAAAAAGTTTTGTTTCCATGACATCCACAGATTTGCACTGATTCTTCCAAAACTGAGGGGTTGGTGCAAGTGACTCCCAGCGGCAATCCTTTCACTAAGGGTTCATTTCAGTCTATGACTTAAATGTATTAATAATTCAAGGTAGTGCTCAGTGTCCACTGAAGCCAAAGAGGTTTAAGTATTTGGAAAATTAGGGTGAAAAGAGAGTTACGTTTGTCAGCCCTGAAGTCACAAGTGAACTAGTGGGTAGGGAGTGAGTTCATTTAACCTGAAATAAATAAAAATTGACCTTGAAATCACTGATTTTTGGAGGAAATAAAAGAAGTATGTTGAGCCTTTGAATGATAGAAAGGTACTACTTGTATTTATAGCAATGTTCAGAGTTACTTAAAAGTCAACAAAACGTGTTTGCAGCTCTGATGGCACATAAATTTCTTGGAGGCGAGTAATGCCCTGTAGTGAGCGGAAACTCGCTGTGGAGTTGCTCCTTCCCTAAGAGCAGGGCGCTTCCTGCTTTTCTAATTCTGGTTTTCTTCCTCTCTTCCGTCTTTCCAACGCGGCAGCAGCAGTGAGTCGGACAGGCTGGCAGTCAGCCCCTCACTTCCAACCCCTCCGACGGAGGCTCGGAGCCCCGAAGAGCGAAGGCCAGTGGGAGCGACGCTGCTCCCGCAGCGCAGAACAGTGTCACGCCATCCCGGTAACGCTGATTCCGAAACCACTCGAGATGAAAAACGCTTCTCTTCAGATCACACCGTGCTCTCATGTGTGAAGATGGTGCCGGGAGGCGGGCTGCCTCTAAATATAGCGCTGCAGCTTCTGCCCAGCCTCAGCGCGAGAGGCGGAGGAAAGAGTTCTGCTCCAAATGACAGGCGAGGGGAAGCCTGCCTGGGTAGAATATAACAATGCTCCAGAACAGGAGATTGATAGATCACTGAACGTCGCGCAGCAATGTCAGGACGTGATGAGTAGCGAGTTATTTGGGAATTCCTCCTGCCTCCTCCCGCAGGACTGGGAAGACGCGAGGCAGCGAAGCATTCGGCTGAGCCTGGAAATGTGACTGCCCTCAACTGCGGCTTCATCACAAGACGTTTATTGGGGTCACACGTGAGTCTCGCCCACTTTGGCCTTTCTTCGGAGACGTTATCACCATCACCAGGATGTGTAGGATTTACCATTTACCTCGAAATCAGATTTTATCCGGTGTAGGCGATTGACATCAGGTGGCCACTGTATTTGCCCAGGAATAATAAAAGCTGCTAAGCCAGACATCACAAAAATCTCTACTTTCTGATGCAAGCACTTCCTTCCCTACCCTTTTTATTTGTTTGTTTTCTAAATATAGGTTGCCCATCTGTTCATTTTTCATATGACAGCCTACCTCACTTCCATTTTACTCTTCACAAGCGTAGTCGCAGTTGACACCAACAGAAATGCACTTGCACGAGGCAGCAGGATTTCAAAGGCAAGTCTAGACCCCGCAACACAGGTCGCCCCGGGAGAGTCTTGGCACAGACCTGAGTGTCCTTGTCCCTTTCATCTGCCAGGCAAGGGCACCTTTGACAAGGAGCGCTGGGGACCTCCCTCCCACTTCCAATACTCTGCATTAGGTGCAATGAGCTGCCAATCAGTTTGAAATCCACAAAGCGTGTTTTTTTCTCAACTTTTGTAATGATAAAATCTTCGCTGAGTAGGTCAAACACTGTTTTTGCTTGCAGCCACCTTTTGCCAGTGGTGGGATGGAGAGGCGGTGGGTGGTCGTGTGCTAGGGCCAACCACATCACCGGCACTTTAAGGGACATAAAAATTTGTTGTCAGTTATTTTTTAATCACTTTCAATATTACAGGTTGAAGCCCTTATACGTTTTTCTTCCTGAGAAGTCATTTGTTTCCACGTATTGCCTGTCATCTCTCTGCCCACCAAGAGCCTCCATGACCTCCCCTTCTGCAAGTGTGGTGCAGAAACCACTGCTCATCCTGATCTCAGCCTCACTCGCTGTCCTACCCCAGGCACCTGCAGCTGGAAATGGGAATATTTTGGAGTTTTGGGAGAGAAAAAAGTGTTGGTGACAACCAAATGATCCTAAACTTGTTCCAGTTTTTCTTAATTTTTACATTAGGAAATGATAATGTTAAACCAAAACAATCAATCTTCATTTTCAGAGTTACCAACGAAACGTGCGCATTTTTTGATTTTAAATAATTTCAGCTTAAATCTTCATTATTTTGGCTAAGAAGTGTCTTTCAATGAACCTCCTATTTTCAGAGGTAGATGCTTAAGGAATGCTTAAAACTGCCACAAAATATGTAAGAGTATCCAAGGGTTAAGTGAACATTTTTGTTTGACCTGAAATGATTTCTGGGTTTCTTGGAACTGCCAGAACATCGGATAGTCATTTATTTGCACAGCTTTAATTAAGCAACTGCCTCCAGTTATGATTTATGCTGTCATTCAGAAAATTAGACCTTCACACTGTGCTTAATTCTCGCCACAGT
Source organism: Apaloderma vittatum (assembly GCF_000703405.1). Taxonomy (NCBI): domain Eukaryota; kingdom Metazoa; phylum Chordata; class Aves; order Trogoniformes; family Trogonidae; genus Apaloderma; species Apaloderma vittatum. Next base: position 4,467 of record NW_009731151.1, on the reverse strand, counting down.
CCTTAAGGACAACATTTACGAAGAGAAGCTGTGGTTTGGGCTATTCAGGCTTTTAGACGCAGAGCTCAAAATGACTTTGGGTTTCCAGAAATGCCTCTGCAAATCAGCCGCCGGGAAGGAGATTTGATGTGGATGCTCAAGCGCCGGGCTAGAATTACTGCTCACCCTTTAGAAATTCTGGGCTGATTATTTTTTATTGTGGCAAAACACTGTAAGTTGTAGTTTGGTGCACAGCGGCAGGTATTTAATGCCTTTTACAGCAACGCACACTCCAGTTTCAGAAGCCCCTTTTGCAGCAGCACATGAAGCGACAGCACTTCTATTTTATTATAGGGTCACATGCACTGTAGTTGTGGCGAAGACCCTCTACTTGTCCTACACTGGCCATGTATCCTTGTCTATTTGCTGCATTGCATGAGATGGAGGCAAAAGAAGTGTTAGTCCTGCCGTGAACTTTGCAATTTGTATATTTCTCTTGAAGTCTGTTGGGCTGCTCAGGTACGGGGTGTTGACATTGGTGTTTTTGTGTAAGGCTGTAAGTGCATTTATATATATGTGTGTGTATCTGTATATATACTAAAAAAAAAGGGCTCAGGAATGGAGAAGCAGAAGGCTGAGGTATGTCTGATGGATTGCCATAATAATAGATTCAGATTCACACTCATCATCTGCAAGAATCCATCCACAAGATGAAATAACTTTACATCAATCAAACTCTAAATGAATATGTTATTAAGGATATTGTACAATACCAAAATCACTGCGTGAGAGCTGCCTGCATTCAGTCCCTTCCACGGTTGGCGTAACGTGGTACGACAGGGGTCACTGCCTAAAGCAAAACAAAACAGAGAGGAAAATTAGCCACGCCACCATGTCTCACACATCTCTCTTCATCCTGGTCTTTTTATATTCTACACAACAAAAAGACTGCAGCATCACTTTTACCTGCGTTTCTCAGCAACGAGCAGTGTCTGTGCCCTGCTCAGCACCAACTTCTGCCTCACTCCTGAAGAAAGCTGAAGGCTGCGAGTGCTGCCACTGCCCCTTTTGGGGCTGTTTGGAGCACACGTTTAGGCATTTGGGGCTGTTTGGGGCACACGTTCGGGTGTTTGGGGCTGTTTGAGGCACATGTTCGGGTGTTTGGGGCTGTTTGGGGCACACGTTTGGGCGTTTGGGGCTGTTTGGGGCACATGTTTGGGTGTTTGGGGCACACGTTCTGGTGCCCAGCAAAGCTCCAGCATTGTGCTGTGGAAGTAAACCTACAGCCCCAGTGACTGAACCGACACCAACACACCCGCCCTGACATCCCCCTCCTGACTGACGCCCCCTGAAGGGTGCTGCAGGCTGGCCAGGGAAGAAGGGAATTCCTCGCTCTGGACCACAGAGCAAATGAAAAACATCTGGGAGAGGACTGAGGTGTGGAAGACTCCAGACTGCAGGAGTTCAGCGGAAAACGGTGCGTGCAGGGGTCGAGGCAGGGGGTAAACGGCCAAGGCTGATGACGCCAGGGAAATCGTGCTGGAAGCAGAGCAGAAAAACAGTCCTGGAGTGGAGTGCTTGCCCCCTGTCCCGGATTACCAGCCTCCTTCCAGGATCCCATTTCTTGCCCAGCTCCATCTGATGGCCCAGTTTGCGCGACTGCGACAGGAGGTGATCTGAGCAAAGACTGGAAGAATGAGAAAGTGGATCCTCTGCTGTTAAAATCCACAGGCTGTAGACGTCACAGGTCCCACTGGACTCAAGATAACATGGCTTAAACAAAAGGAAGCAGAGAACATACACTTTGAAAAAACTCCAAATCCACTGCCCTGCATGTTTATTATCTGCACTTTATATTATTCTGGTTTCTTAATTAAAATGTTATGTGGTACCAATTCAAATGTTGTACCGACATCCATTACAACAGCGCTATTACCTTTATCAACCAAGCTCATAATCTCATTAAAAGGAGACGTCAATTTGGTTTGACAGGATCTATTACCAGTACACCCTACTTGATTGGCATTATTTATATTACCCTTCCTCAATGCATTAATTGAATCCCTTATCTGCTGTCCCATTATTTTCCCCGGCACCGCAGGCGGTCTGGCAGCCCCGAGCTGCTGCACCAAGCCCGAGCCATGCCAGTCCAAAGAGCTCTATCTTTTAAAATATTTTTATTTATTTGGAAGTTCCAGCTTGTAAAGGCCAGGCTTAGTAGCATTGTTGTAAAGTATGTCCTGGTTTAATACTGGAATAAGAACTGCTTCCTCTGCTTGTGGCATGGCTTTCTCCCAGGTATAGACCTGCCACGGTTATTGGCTTCTCCTGCCTTTTACACTTGAAAAGGTTTCCATTTCCATCTCAAAACACACTAATCCCATAACCGGAATTATTTTTATTCATAGTATTCTTTAGAAAAGCCGTTTTTACTGTTCTGACTCCTTCTAGGTACCATTTTTTCTCCTGTCCCTCACTTCCCTTAATATGATTCTGTATTTCTACCCTTCACACATATTCATTCCCGTTCCCTTTCCCTTTATTCCATTTACTCTCCCTAGGAATGCCCGCAGCTTTCCTGTAGGGCAGCTGGAGTTCCTTTGGCCGTGCAGCCACCACCTTTCCTGCTCATACCCTACAGTGACCTTTGGAAGAATGTTGGGAGGTTTTTGTAAAATTTCCAGAATTTTAATGATTTGTTTCCATTACGAGTTCCGGACTTTATTTTAATACCATTTGTCATTGCAAGCAGGCTGGGGTCGCTTGAATCTCAGCTTTTCCTAAGCACTTGAATCTCAGCAGTTTCTGGTGGTACTACAAATTTCCCCTCAGTTGATAAAGGAGGCCCAATCCAAAATTTCCCTGCATTACTTGGAAAACTTCCTCTTCTGCTCAGAGGGATTAGAATTGCTCAGAATTGTTCCAGCACCAGGTTGATTTCCAAATCAGGCCAAAACTCCTCAGGCTAGGGCAGTGCCCTCGGCAGCAGACACTTTTGTTTGCTGTCTGTGGGATCTCAGACCGTAAATGTTTTCAGAGAACCTTTGATGACTTCGGAAAATAACAATTACAGGCTCTTCTACTTCCTGTCCTCCACTTCCACTGAGATACTGTCATTTGATCAGAAGAAAGAAAAAAGAGGATTGTATGTTAATTTCTAAGATTATTGTGCTGGACCACATTTTATTGCATTTTTGATTTCCTGTTAATGTAGAGTTCAAGACATCAAATTCTAAGTAATAATAACAAATTGTTAACTAAGAAGTAAATAAAATAAATAAACCACATCACCACTCTGGTTATCCTTTAAGTACTATCAGAAATACTAAAGCACCTGACAGAAAACTTGGAAGGTCTTTTCTCCCCCCACTCCAAAGGATCTGAACAGTTTGACCTTGGATATTTGACCTTGTTTCTTGGCTGAAAGAGTGACATTTCATTAAAACTGTCCTTGCTGGGGTAATTGTTGTTGGGTATAAATACAACTGCAAACTCTGAGGCGATGAATTGGTGGAAGCGATAAAATCCTTTGGAGTTGGTGTACATCATGTTTAAAATGTGCGATGTGATCCAATTCTGTATCGTTTAGGAGCACATGAGGGGGTTTTGCTGGTTGAATTAGCACACAAGACGGTGTAAGAAGCAATTTCAATTAAACTCATCGTCAAATAGATATCAAGAAGAGTCTACCTTTATCTGAAACAGTGTGCATAAAATTATCCAGGCATCTCATCGTGGAAGGAGAGTTCAGCGGGTATGAAACCAGCCCAAAGTTTCCTCCACCTTCCTGACTCTTCCTCTCCATAGGATGCAGCTCTTTCACAGCGACATTTAAAAATCTATCTGAATAATTGCTTGAGTTTACTGCTCATTACTTCTTTAAAAACCCAAGAAAACAGTAATAGTTCTTTGATTTATTTTTTTAATAAGAAAATAATTTTCACTAAAAAGGTTGAAACAAAGTGAGTGATCTTTACTTATAATTTGATAACGTCATTACTGTTTCTCTGCTGTATTTAAATACTTAAAATTATCATTTCAATTGTGTTTGTGCAGACTTGAAAGGCGAGTTACTAATTTCACTAAGCACAATGTTTTAAAACAATTCCTTACAATCCCTACTGCTACAGATCCACCAAGACAACCAGCACTCACCTTGTGCTTCAGTTATGTCAGGTGCAAAGGGTCAATAATGATAATGATGATGATGATGATAATAATAATAATAGTAATAATAATATTTCCCCTTGCTTTTTTTGTCATGTCAAACTGTCTTTATCTCAACTTACAAGTTGTTTATTGGGGTTTTTTTCTGATTCTCTCCCCCATCCCACTGGAGTATTAAACACCAGCCAGACAGGCTGGCAGCAAAGTCTTGTGGTTTTCTTTTTTGTTGTTATTTCTCTTTTTAAATTTGTTGGAAACAGAAGTGCTGAGGCACTGAAAGGCTGACTCCAGTTCTTACCTCTGCCATCAGAGTGGTTCCAA
>NW_009731150.1:0-23198 GCF_000703405.1 Apaloderma vittatum | reverse complement strand
CCCACCACCGCCCCCCGGCAAAGCCATTGTGCCGCGCCGGCCTCCGCTGCGAGGAGCTGCTCAACATCCATCTTGGAAGTGTTATCCTGGCTGGAAAGTCGGGACGGGGCGACTCGGGGAGACGGAGTAAGAAGGAAAAAAAACCAAACCAAAACCAAAAGGAGGATGGAGGGGGCAGAAGAACGCTCCCCTTCTCTTTTTCACACAGCCGCTGCCCGAATGGGTCTGTTGGGGAATGCTGGTAAAACATCCCAAGAGCGATGGCGTGGGAGAGAGGGCTAGGGAGACGGCCAGGGATGCGGGAGAAATGGGATGTATTAAACCTGTCTGCAATTTAGGAAAAACGTGTCTCAAAGCTGCGTATGGAACCGCTCACCTTCTCCCTCGTTAGGTCTCGATCAGAGGCAGCTCTCAGGTTCGGGGAGCGAGGGACATGATTCTTCCTGTTACCTGGGAGGTGTAACGAAAAGGCAAGAAGGGGTCCTTTGCCATTTAAAAACAAACACACCTCTCCTTTTGTTTCCTTCTTTGGCACGTCAGTCATAAAAACGTCAAGTGCTACATAAGCATTAAACAAGTTATTACCTATAGCAGCTGATGGGTAATTTCCCTCAAGGTAATCAATCATCCCTTCCCTACTACTTCAACAGATTTGGGGAGTAAAAAATAAACCCTCCTTTATTCAAGCCCCCTGAGCAAATCTGACAGCGCAGCCTCAGCAGAGGGATGCAAATTGTCATATTCTGTAGGGTGACTATCAGGTTCCCTCTGTGAAGACACAATGCCCAAAGAGCTCATGTCTTCCGGGACACACAGCTGTTCAGATCTCTGCTAATTGCCATTAGTTACTGCCACTTACCTCCCATTCTGTCACCACACAGGGTAGCCAGGTCACTCACTCACTACAAGCCAGCGAGTACTCTGCCCAAGGGTCTGCTCAATAAATAAAGTTCACCAGGAATACGAAAAAAAAGCCCATCCAGAGCACCCATCCAGTTATTCTGCTGTCACATCCCTTTTTCTACACATTTCACAACTATATTTATCATTTTTAAATCGGTTCAAGGGCAGGACTTTCGAGGAAGGGAGGAAAGACACAGAAGTTTACAATTAATTTATGTATGTTTAAAGAGAACCTAAAAATACCTGGTATTCGCACACAGCATCCCGACTTCTGCCTTCCTAGAGGATTGTTTGCCTCCAACCGCAACACCTCAGTAAATAAAAATGAAAATCTCAGCAAACTACAAGCGCTCCTCTTCCGCTGCAGAAGACGCAGAGATTCAATCATCCAAAAACCAGAGAATCTGACTAAATAAGAAAACCAAAATTAGTAAAGAAAAACTCAGTGCATTCTGACTAGTTTTTCCCCAGTCCTCTGGGGCATGCAAGGAGACAGCAGAGAGGGATGTGCTCAGGTGAAGGCAGGCAGCTGCTACCTTCAGGTACAATTCGTGGCACAACGGCATTCTGTCAAGCCTGCAAAAATGGCTGGCTCCGGTTTGAGGTCATTAGAGGTAAAATATTGCTACCCAGCCAAAGAGCTCTTGAGACACTGCACTTCACACGCAGGCAAACCAATTATTTTTAACCCGAGGACAGTTTTAGTGCTATTGTTCTTAGAGGGTATTACTGTTTGTTATTTCAGGGGAAGCAAGCTGACATCTCCAGGATATTATTTACTGAGATATGTGAATACCGACTCCTCTGCACAGATAACTCTTTTTTTGGATGCTTTCACTTCCACTTCTACCACAACTGTAAATCTCTACTGTGATTTAAAGCGTAGCACAGAGCGACTCCCAGCCAGAGGCACAGGTAAAACACTTGCAGATAGAGGGTACAAAAATATTAAACACAGATATGGGAGGTGGATTTTGGTTTTAAATGCTGAAAATGAATGCCCAGGAGCCAGTTAAGTGGAAACCAGACAAAGAAATCCCAAAATATGGATAATACTTGTAGGTAGGTAATTCCCTTTCAGTCAACTCACTTGTCCCAGATACTATCCCAGCACCTAGGAAACAGGTACCAAAATGCTATCCCCAAATCCAGAGGCGATTCACACAAACGTCTAAATAACTTGGCTCTGGGCATTCATCTGCTCCTTCCACCCTCTCAAATGCTTCCAGGGAACTGAGTTTTACCTGCAAAAATGGGCTCAGGAATGAATTTCCAGAGCAGCACGCTAAATACCAGTGAGAACCAAATTATTCATTTGCATGCAGTCGCAATCTTTGTCTGTAGCTGCGGATCATTTGCTTGAGGGCTGAAACTGTTTTGATAGAAGTGAACAAACAAATACCCCAAATTTGGAACATCGGTAATTGGTTCACAAAGGTGATTGTAAACTGCCTGGGTAACAATCGCACTCCTTCACTGTTTCACCACGCTGGGAGACCCTGTGACAGATGCTGGCAGAAAACAAGATGCATTTTACATATTATGGAGAAAAAGAGGAGGAAACGTTTAATAAGCTATCCATTGAATCAATCTGAATAACAAATCTTTCCAAAACAGAAAAGGAAATGGGCAATTGGATATTCTAGGAAGAAAGAAAGAGTGGTAATTCATCATATAAATAATTCATTGCAAATTTTAGCACCCAGTGCTGCTGTGCATTTGGTATGGAGGACAGATGACACCGTGTATGCTTGCATGTGCGTGTTTAATTGCACGTATATATAATTTTTTTTGCCTAATTTTGTGGTTCTCATCACAATGCAGATCTGAAGATCTGTTATCAGTAATCCATTGATTAAAATTTGTTGCTAGGGAAAGGGTATCATTATTTATTAACCTCAGCAACTGAGACGCTAAACCGGATTTATTAATCAATTATGCCTCATAGCCATGCTGGGTTTTTAGTTATGCAGCGTCACACAGCACTCACTCTCTCAGAAGAAGAATGGGCTGGGCAGCAGAGACCTCGAGAGGCATCTAGGAAGCATCTGGCTCGGTAGCTGGTGCTGGCAACACATGGATGTCCAGGTGGAGTCCAAGGAGCAACAGCATGCAGGTAAGCCAGAAAACCAAAGTCATTTGCTGTAAGCAGAGAAACGATGCTCCTGCCTTCAGCGGAAATGCTGATGTCGCTTACGAGGTTTTGTTTGCTGTGTGCACCACAGGTCTTATCTGAGTAAGCGTTCACATTTCTCTTCTGCCTATTAGGCAGCAAGTGGGTGCTCCTTGAAGCAGAATGAGCTGCGTGAGAGGTGAGGGCCTTTCAGGGCTGGGCAAAGCACGAGCCTGTGGGAACATCTTGCCCCAGTGTGCTGCTCCTTCCCCAAGCACAGCCTGAGCAGGCACAGAGCAGTTTCCATCCAAAACGGCCACTGCGACCAGGCTGACAGCTACTACGGCAGGGTGGTGTAAGCATCCTCCAAGTGCTCTGCCAGCTCCCTTCTCGCCTCAGTTATGGTTTCTTGTTCTAGTAAGAGACGTTTTCTTTGCCCTACCTTAAGGAAAATCAAAAGCACATGGAGCAGTTGGCGTGCAACTTGTGATTTAACGTAATAGTTCTGCTGCACCACTTAAAAGTGCTGGTGGGAGAAGGATAAAACAAGACACCTCAAGAGCAGAGAGTGGTTAATACAATTTCGCGACACCCTCTTATGTGCCCTCTAGGCTTTACCCAGCTGCAGTGTAAATCGACCATGCGTTGCCGCTGACCCCAAGAAATTACACATTTGGGCTGCCCTTAACTCATTATTTGCCTATTTTATCCAATTATGTTTTATTTATTAAGTTAATCTTCCAAATCTCTTGGTGTTGACTGTTTTACACCTCCAGTGTGTTCTTTTTAATCCTACTGTTTTATGAACTGATTAGCATGACTTTTTGCTCCAACAGCACAAAAATAAAATGCCAATCTAAAACAAAAATCTAAAATACAGTCCTAGTGAATCGGGTAGCCAGCACTCGCATTTCCCATATTATCTTTGGAAAATACCTGCTGTTGTTGTATATTGCCAAATTTGATGTAATATTATAAAATCAAAGGTGAACCATTTCACAGTAAAATCCCAAATCTGCATGTGAAAAATAATGACAAGCAGAGCTCTCATGCTCCAAGCATTATTTCTTAATCAAAACTTCATTCTATGAAGAAAAATTACACTATTTCACATTATTTAAATAATCTAATCTACTTTCCAGATGAAATTGTTAACAAACCATTGATTTAATCTCGTGTCCAATAGGCAACTTAAACTCTGATGCAAAATACCTATTCCTCTAATTAAAACACATGAATTTAATAAAGTAGAATGGTGTGATATTTAGACACATTATGAAGTATGGGCTACTTTGATCTAGAACATATACCCTTTAATTCTTACGTGACTAGGTGTTCCCACAGGCACAGCCCAGACTTAAGTCCTTTTTACATTCCTGTCTTCAAAGATTGCTTTAGACATGTCACCACAAAGTGTTTATACAAGTCACTTATTTTCAAATACACTATGACACGTTCACACAACAGAGCAACAAAATCTTTCCTTGGCAACAAGAATCAGCTGTTTAAAAATGGTGCTTAAAACTAAACACTAACTTGTTTTGCATTTTATGCTTCACACGCCCTAAACTTGAGCTACACGTACAGCTTCTGCACGCTCGGGGACAAATAAGACATTCTGCTCCCCATAAAACCTCAGTGCAAAAGGAGTAACTGCAATTTTTAGCGCCAATTTGATGACTCCACACGTACTTACCTGTGAAATGGAAAAGACGGCAAGTGACGTGGCCGAAAACCAGAGTCAACGTGCAGAACTGATTTTGTGTTTATCTGATGACAACTGACTGAGACGGGGTTGTCTTCACAGAGGACAAACAAGGGGAGTCTGTAGTGTCCTAACTCCTTCCAGGCCATGGAAAAATTCACACCATCAACCTCCTCCTCCTCTTCTTCCTCCCTCAATGTCAAGATCGGCCTTCGATATCCTCAGCTCCCATTTCACAACTGAGACTTCTTCCCTCCTAGTTAACCAACGACAAGAAGGAAAAAATAAATTTACACCCTCGACTCAGCATGAACACCCAAATCACCCTCACGGCAACTTTTTTCCCTTTGGACTTTCCCAGAAGGTCCCAAGCTGAGCATAATATGAAGATGCTGAGAATTCTTAGCATTTCTGTACATCTACAGCACGTAACGTGGCTGTGTGCAGGCTCCCTCTTGATCGAACAGCCCTGAATAAGCACTGACCCATGTCGCTGAGTGCATTTAATCAGCAGACACCCGTGATTCCTAGGAAATTAGAATGTGTAATTTACTTAATAGACAGAAAACACCAAGAAAGAAATCACAAAAGAGAAATTGTCAGTCATTAACTAGATGGCACCATTGCTAGGAGAATCTGACTATATCAGAGCTAGGATTTGAGTCTCCTTAATCACTGATAAGGACCAACGAGGAAACAAACTCTTAACCTTTCTCCTCTGGGGATCCCTAGGCTTCAGTTTTGTCCATTTTCAAAGTATGCATTACGACGGGCTGTAAAACACAAAAAGAGGTTAAATTAAGTATGCTGCAACATCTGGCTACTGTAAAACTATAACTAGCAGCTACACAGCACTCAAAGAATACGTCCAGCTACGCTAACTCACATATGCCCCTTTTTTTTCTTATCCAAGTGTACCCAATAGCACCCAGCAATTAGCAGCGATGTTTTGTGTGCTGGCATTCACTTACACAGAGCAGAGGAGAGCTCCAGGTAACCACAGAGTGAGACACCGAGCTACAGACATCATTGCCTTCTTCTAAAGGCATTATGGAAGGAAACTTCATCCTACAGGATTTATAATAAAAGATGTTCTAACTGTTTTTCATCTCACGGACCCAGAAATTCTGTGGTACGAGGCAGTAGGCCTGCTGCATCTTGTCAGAAGCTAGAGCCCATTTGATCTGATTTTGTTGGAGGAGCTTTAAATCTGACAGCAAGCAAGTCCAGTTCAGCTTTACTTTACCCAGAGGACAAGCCCAGTGCTGTCAGGATGGCTACACTGCGTTACGGGGAACGGAGGTGGGCTGGAATGACTTGACTGCCTCATTAAAAGGTGAAATCAGTGACATCCATTCATTTTGCTTTCCACAAAGAGCGTGACTTATTACTGCCTCACACTGCATGGAGCAGGGGCCAAATCTCATCGGTGCCTGTACCACCCAGGTTGAAGATAAGCATAATGACCTCATAGCCTGAGTGTTTAGATTGCTCTGTGATCTATCAGTGTAGTTGTTTGATTACACAAATAACAAATGTGCTTCTAAAAATGTGTTTCTAAAAGCTTATGAGGCACAAACCCAAGAGGTGATGTGCACGCCCTGGTGGCAGTGGCACACATCACATCTGTCAGAAAACTTCACAGACTAAGCCACGCTTAACTTCGCTTTCTCTGCCGCACTTCAAAGTTTTGTTAACTGTCTTTTAGGAAACTACGTTTAAGGTTGAATACTTCTTCTCCCATCCCAATTATACACTTTTTTTTACTCTAAACCATTAAACAAGTTTTCCAGTGCTTTGATTTTTATATGGATTTAATAGCTAAGGGGTGTAATTGCTATAATTAAACATGGGAAGCAAACTAAGGGACGGAAAGATTCGAGGGAGTGAGTGCTAAACCAGTTCTGCATAACAAATTGGCAACAAAACATGAAAACATCAGTGAAAGCTTCAAGCACTTCTAACTGCAAAAACACGTTTCCTTTTTCCCATGTCCTCAGCATCTACCTTTTGCTGTTTAAAGCAAGCACATGGTAAGCCAGGCTTGCTCAGTTCAGCCTCGTTGCGCTGCACAACCCCAAAAAAACCAACGTGAATGTCCTACTTGTCATCTTCTGCAGCAGCCTGCCGGAGCTGTATTCCTCAGACACGAGCTCCATCTGGTGGCCTTTCCCAAAACGTCGCAGCATCTAGCCCGTCCCGCCGGAGCCAAATTCAGGTGCCCCAACACCACAGGTGAATTTCAGCCATACCTTACTGCAGGGGATTGATTTGGGTCCTCAGGGCCAAACCCCTTCAATGAGAACTGACAGGACCAGCCGTCCAGCAGCAGCACTTCGTCACAGAGTTGGTCTTGCTTTGGTCCACCCTGGCTGGGCCTCGAAAGGACAACTATCCAAAAGCTCACCCTACCCGTCTGTTCAGCTCTCGATGAGAAAAATTGCGACCAGTTATGTCAGAGAGAGTCTCTAACTTTCTGTGCTCTGCAAACAACTTATGGAGTTGTCTCAAATGCATTTTCCAGTGCCCAGCCTTACAACATCACTGTACGACCAGGGTCTACTGATAGAGAGAAGAAGACATCGGGAGACTAAAGGCTGCTGCAGTTTCCTGAAGAGAGGCATGTACCTAACACCCTCTGAGACATCGCTGGGCATCTTATTTGCCCACGGCTGCCCGCACTGAGGGGCATAAGCTTCCCATTGTCCAGTATTGTATCTGCAGGTGCTTTAGACCTCTGGTGGCATCTCACATGGCACTAGTGACTGTCTTGAGGCAATAGACTGAGCCATGTGGGACTCACTTCTGGTCGCATGGACAGCAGTGAGGGAAGCCCTGATCCCTCAGCACCTTCTCCAGCTACTGCACCTGGCTGCATTGATGGGACACCGCTCAGCTCAGGAACTACGAAGCTCCCAAGTCTGCATTTTAGGATGTTACTGTAGTTTTTAATCCTCTCTTATCATACACCGGATCCTGTTAAAGAGCTTTTGCTGAATTTAAGTAGGACAATTATTTCTGGTCTCAAGTGAACAGAGTATAAACTCCAACGCAAAAGATTCCGACTTGATAGTAATAAACTGCATTGACCAGGAAAGCAAAATTAAAAACCACACAAGATCAAAATGATATAGAATACAATTATGCAAAGCTTAAAAACAAACATCTTGTATGAAAGGGGCAATTTGTCTCTGACTAAACAATACAGCATGTGGGAACGCACGTAACCTGTTTGCCTTCAGAAGCACTCACTGTGTTGTCTCTGGTAGCAGCCTCCACAAATTGGGCAGGGTAGCAGGATTCACGCGGCTACGTGAATGGTTTGCACGTAGCCTTGGATGTGTGTATGCAGTCAACAAGCCTGACTAGTTTGTCTGTTTTTTCCCAGTATTCATATGCTTTGAGGAGCAAAAGGCACAGAAGACACTTGCTATTTACAATTTCCTTGTAGCTAAGCACATCAGAGCTATTCACAAGTTATTTGCGGCTCTTGATAAGCGCAAGGACTGCTTGTTAGAAGACGGGCAATTAAGAGGAAAACCAAGAAGAGAACTGAATGTCTGTGTGTGGTCCTCAGGAAAGCCCCATGGGAGAGCTTGCCTGAAGACATTAAGAAATCTGTGCAGATGAGCTTACTACCACAGCCATAAGGGCCAAGGAGGAATTGAGGGGATACATTTATTTAATCTTTCCTCTTGTTTTTACAGCACCAGCTGGAGGAACACATGGGCTCAACGGAATCGGAGAGTGGAAAGAGCACACCTGAATGAAATGGCTGAAAATACTATCAGGGTATTACTATTCCAAATGGAATCGTTTGCTTAAAATAATTCTCAGCACCAGCTTTAAGGTTTTTCAAACAGGCCAGTAAAATATTTTCCAACTCTAGATTCTTCTCCCACCCTTCCATACAGAAGCAACATTTATTGTCTGTAAACCCCATGACCTACTGTGCCCGAAGGCTCTGAGAAATGTTACTAAGACGACTGCTTAAAAAAAAAAACACAAGAAAACCATCTCCAACTCTTATACTGGATAGAAGAAGCATGTAAGCACACACCTACTTTCTCCTGAGGCTCATGTTTTTTTCCCCTCTTCTTTTGCTCAAGTTTCTGCAGATAACTGGAATCCAAATTTGGAAAAGGAGGTCCCTGTTGCAAACATGTACTCCCTGGGAGAGGAAAGTGCTCCAGCACACTGTCTGTGGAGGATGTTCATCGTCCTAATCCGCTAACACACGCAGAGAGGGCAAAGTCGTGCAATGCCTTCACATACAACCAACAGCTGACACTACCAGTTGTCCCACGGACAAGTCCCAAAATATAAGGACATCTCCTACTGGGCAACATCCCCAGCACTGCTGAGAGAACAGGTCTTTTGAGGGTGCAGGGCTGCTTTCTAAGATTTGTGAGTGTTGTCTCCACAAGAAGAAATGAAAAGGAATCGGCATTTTAAAACCAAGCAAAAGCCAAATAGGAAACATACAGCTTAGAAATCACTCATTTTCCCCATCACCATCATCATCTTCTAAAGTGGGATAAGATGCCGCACATTTGCTTTGAAATGATATTTTACTCCCGCTAAGAAAGAAGAGGGACGATGGAGAACTGAAGAGGGAAACAACATTGGCACCAGCTAGAGCTCAACCACGGCAGTACGATGCTGCTTCGGTACAGGTCCGGCACTACGGACACAAGGCAGCATCCTCAGGCGCTGCTTACGATGTCCCACTTGTCCAGAGAAAGGAGTGCGGTTTCTCTGTGAAACCATCAAGAAGATTATGACCACATCCACAAAAATCCCATTGCCAAATCAAGGGAAGACCAATATCAAAGCAGTTCAGCTGCGCCAACTTCAGCCTGGCATCATAATGACATTTCCATTTATTGTCTAGATTAGCTGCAAGCCCATCGATTCATTTATCATGCACTAGTTTATAATCTTCTCCTGCTTTGTTGATAACGTTACAGACTTCCTCTGAGCTGGCCTGGATCTGGATTACTTCATTGTCTGAGGAATTTTATGGTCTCCAAAGCCAAGTTGAGTCTGTAAAGCAGTGATTATATTTTGGTAAGTTTATTCAGACAGAGTTCCCACTGATGAAAACAGGTCAGACTCCATCTTCTGAACGAGTCCTGATTTTTGAGTATACATACACGAATTTGCACATATATCTTTGACATTTTACGTTCTTATTTTACTGTTCTGCTGACAAAGTATTTCACCAACGACTACCCAAAAAAATAATTTAAAAAGCGCCTCAGGCTTGAACGCACCAGGCTCAATTTTATACATGAGGTTACGCTGTTTTGGTGTGCTTGTGACACATCTTTCAGAGCACTGAATAAAGATGGAGCTTTCTTTCACTGAAATGAGTCAGAGAGGAACAGTGGAAAACCAACCTATTATGTTACATGAGTGTAACCTTATGTAACCCTGCCTTGTGTTATATCACCATAATGGAAATAAAGATCGATCACGCTTACCCACCTTTATTAGGCAGCCTTTGTAAAGACAGCTGTCTGTACACAAAATGAAGAGGATGTAACAAAACACTCCTATGCACAAGCTGATCACGTGCCTAACTCTGCAAGATTCAGATCATGCAGGCTGTAATATCAAGAAAAACATCCTGCTAACACCATAATTACCTGCATGTCCACAGTGCCTAACACACATCCTGCATTCATTTGTTACGGCCTCTCTCCGTCCCTCAGAAAAACCTCCCCAGCTCTGCAACCCGTGGGACCAGAGATGGAGATCCAGCAGGCAGTGTAGCCCTGGTGGGTCTCCTCGGGGCAGGTCTTGCCTGGTTGAGGTCCAGTGTGGATGTCTGGTAAGCCCAGAGTTCACTCAGAGATTTCCCTGAGCTATGAGGTTCCCCTATGTCCTACCTGTCCACATCTAGGCAGCTGACATCCTTGAGACCTGCTGGCTTTCTATCAAATTTGACTGAAAGTGGCAAAGATGACATCCCCTAGATGTTAGAAAGGCATTGGTAGAGCCTGGCAGACACGTGCATGCACGCAGCCTGCACAGCTTCATAAACCACCGCTCTGCAAGAAACGAGGTAATAAACATGGGCCCGTTCTGCCTGGGTCCCTTCCCCAGCATGTAAAGGAAGGAAGGTCATACCTGTGTTTGGGAATTCCTAAAAATGATGAGCTTGTGCCTTGCAGGAAACCCTGCCTTTGGGAAAGGCGGTTTTTACAGTGCACTTTCTCACTCCAAAGGAAAGGTGCTTAAGTTGCCAGAAGTGGTTTTTTAGGCTTGTGTAAAATGATGCACTGCCAGACAAACCCAGCCTTCCTCTCAGCTGCAAGCACAACTCTGCTGAAGAGGCACTGACCTTCTTCCCTCCAGTGAAACATGTTGCTGGGCAAAGGAGGCCAAGGAAAGGTGTTCGCCGACCGACAACAGGAACGCTCACGGACGAGCACCGTGAGCCTTCCACAGCCTGCAGGCAGCCAGGAGATGGGGGCTTAGCTCCTCGTCCTGAAAGGAGAAACCTAAGTGGAACAACAGTTTGTTTTTGTGAGCAGGACAGACCACTTCGGAGCCCAGTTAAACTGTCCTAGTAAACTCAGAGCATGCTTATAAAAGAGTAAACAAAAATCAATGGAAATCCACTTTTCCCTGACCAGCGTATAAACAGAAAGCCAGCACTGAGAAAGCAAGC
Source organism: Apaloderma vittatum (assembly GCF_000703405.1). Taxonomy (NCBI): domain Eukaryota; kingdom Metazoa; phylum Chordata; class Aves; order Trogoniformes; family Trogonidae; genus Apaloderma; species Apaloderma vittatum. The sequence goes on along the minus strand of NW_009731150.1, from coordinate 11,798 downwards.
TTGATAGCAGGGAGCACACTCTGCCAGCCCTGAACAGAATGTGTCGTTAACACCGGCAAAGCTTCTCAGTCTCAGAAGACAAAAATTAGAACCTGGTGAAGCTTCAACTCTAGGTTAAAAAGAAATCTGCATTTTCTGTTACTACAACACTCTCCCCTGGGGACACAGCCTACTAACTTCTGTTAATGTGGCCAGGTTAAAAGTTTTAGCAATCCTGCTATATTTCTTTCCTAGAGGAAAGAGCATTTTTTAAAATTTATTTATTTAGCTCTTAAACTCAAACTTTCATAACTGGACATCTATTTTCTGTGTGTTTAAAACAAATAAGCAAGTGCATACATGAGCACAAACTAGGATATGCTCACATGCGCATGAATGTCACCACATGTACATACAATTCTTACACCATGTGGAAGAACCCGAAAACCTGTGCAGTTCAGCAAAGTCAGAATCAGCCTGGCTCTGTAGAGCCCCACTGGCCCTCTGGGGACCTGGGATGCAGAAAGGGACTTATCTGTACAAGTTTTAAGTAGCCTGAAGAAATTAGTGAAGATTTAAATGCTTGCAACTGAAATATTTTTAAGAATGATTCACCAGCACGAATGGCATCTGCTAAGCAGTCATGAAAAACTGTGTCAGTGTTATGCCCTACTAGCATATATAAATCAAGGTGCAATTTCTGTATCATTTTCTTATCAGATGAAGAAAAGCTTACAGCTTTCATAACATTAAGCTTTCCTAAAAGAAAACTAAGTTAGCTGAATGAATCAGAAGTAAGAAGAGACTCTTAAGGGATGCTCCTTCCTTATTAATATCCTCTCCCTCCCCGATACTACTCGGAGGTTTTGCTCTTTGCCTTTCCCACGTCTCTTATCTGTGCTTTCAGAAACAGGGAGCCTCAAAACATGCTACAGCTTGAATGCTCACATTCATCAAAGCAAAAACTTTTTTATTAATAGAAGAGTTCAATTATTTGGCAACGTTCCCTGACAGTGCAGCATCACCTTTCTAAGTTCCCTTCTAATGGGAATTTCCCTTTCCAAAACCTTGTTTGACTCGTAAAGCAGAAATAGATGGTTTGTTGTGACTGCAAGTATAGGACTTCAGAGAAAGGAGCATGAAAAGCAGAGCCTGTCACAAGTATCTGTGGAACAGCAGGAAGTTACAGTAAGCTTGTCAACAGTAGCAGTGTCTAAGGCTTCCCAGGAAATACTATTATATTAACAGCACATTCAGATTCTTTCTTTTATTTTATTTTTCCTGGTGATGTTTTTTTTCAATTGCCCAACAGGTATCTTGTACCTCAGAACTGTGGTTTACAGAGGTCACCCTGTAATGCAGCGGGTTTGATGTGGCCATGAGGTTTTCTGGTTCTGCAGCTTTTTCTTAGCTGAGTTTCAAAGTCCCGAGTTATTAATTTACCAGATAGAAAGAGAAAAGAAGCTACAGTGCTCTGACCCAACCACACCCAAATCCTCAGGGAAATCAGATGTCACTTCAGAAGTCCTGAACAGTGAGATAACAACATCACACACACTTTGAATTTTAATTGTCATTATTAAGGATTAGCAACAATCCCTGTGAGCAACCAATTTTGTTGGCATCACTGAGCCAGACTCAAGCCTGCTTTTGGCTCACTGTAATGCAATATTCACGCCTCAAACCTGATTTTAGCAAGTTCCCTTCCCCTCTAGAGCAAACACTGGAGGCTTCAAGTTCCCTGTTTGGTACCCCCAAGTCTCACTATCTCTTGACCACAGCGGAATTGTAGCAGTGAATAAAGTCATCCCTCCCTCGCTACTGCCAACATCACAGAGCATTGTTACACCAGTTCGGAAGTGACTTTTTTTCGGTATCATTGCTAGTCCTTACATTGAGCACAACTAGGATTGTTTCTTCTGACAATTCATTTCTACAGATTTCATGCTGGATCATGACTAGGAGGCTGCAAATTCAGCTTTGTAGAGGAAGAGGGAAAAAGAACAGGAATTACAAAGAGACCAGCTCTTATTTCTATCTGCAGCAAACTACAGCTCTTGCCCTATATTTAGCATAGAATAATCTGGCTGGTGCTTTCTGGCTAGCCTTAAGTAACAGTTTTAAATGATTGCTATATTTAGTCAAAGAGATAGCTGGTTTTGTGGAAAAATTGCATGTGCCAGCTCTACAGGGGAATACCACTGCCTTAAATGGATTAACAAGGGATTTACACGACTAAGAGCTGAGATACAAGATGCCTGGACACAGAAAGGCACAAAATAAAAGCTTCCTCCAAAAAAATCAAAACACGTCCCTCTTTGTTCTCAACTAAACCAATAATTAAGTCAAAGAAACCAACGTGATGATGAAAATGCCAACAAAGAGCTTCACCTTTCGTTAAAGCTGTAACTTTGGACTTAATCAGATCACGTGATATGAACATTAGCTGCACACACCCTTCTCTGCTCCATGAGATTTCCCTTCTCCAAATCCTTCCTCTTGGCTATGGGAAGAGCCCCAGACTCCCCTCAGCCTGATATCTCCCATTAGACCAACAAAGTTGCCATCTACGGTTCTGAGTCTTGCAAGATCTAAACTCCTACAGTGACCAGCAAATTGAATCAGGAACTGTGCCCCAACATGAACCCAACCTACCCGCCTGCCCTGGTTGCCCGCAGCCCTGCTCTCACCACTTCGCAGTCGGTGGCCAGCACGGACCCTTTGCTCTCGCAGAAGCAGCCCTTGGACAGGAAGCACCTGGGTGTTCCCCATTTACAGAGCAGGTGGAAGCGAGGCCGTCACTGCTGTATAAGCGAAAACACAGCATTAGCCAGCATCCTGGCTCCTGGTGGGAAAGCATTTTATTAATCAAAAAAATACTTTCCACCCCGTGGTGTCTTGCAGACCTTTAAACTCACATCTGCAAAAATCAGAGAAATTCTTCTATCATTCTCACACCAAATACAGAAAGAGTTTTTAAAACTTGAGGATTTCTTTTTTCTTTTTTTTTAAAAAAACAAGAGAGAACTTCAACCTGATCAGAACTCTTCTGTAAACTCAGCACAGGGTGGTATGGGCAAACTAGAATTTTCAACTTATTAGGGTAAGGCTGCATTCCCAGTCTGTTATAGGGGAAAGAACAGGGGAAGCTGGAGCAGCTGAGCATACCTGACCAGAAAGTATCATCATACACCATCTTTTTCTCCTTCTACTCTAGACTCCAGAAAGCGAGAGGGAGGGATGAAGACTGGAAATTTCAAGCATCTCATAATCCTAACACCCCAAAACACATTGTCATGGAAAGTGAAATGCTGACAGAGCAACGAGGAAGCTCCAAATACTGTGTGGAGCTAATGAAGCGCAAGTCTTTCGGTGCTGGGAACCAGAATCAAAGGGTACAGCGTATTCTTTCATCTACAGCGTTCAGTGTGCCTGGTTGTACTATTTATACACCTCATTTCACCTCAGAAGACAATATTTTCCTTGTTGGTGTGCTGTTACTATAATTCATGAGACTGTATGTAACAAGGTAACACTTTGCATTGCAGTGTTTACACAATTCATCTCAGACAAATATATTTTCATTGTTGATGTGTTCTTAGTATAATTCGTGAGACTATATATGTAACAATGTAACACTCTGCATTGCAGTGGATAACACACTCATCCCTCTTAAAAGGACTGTGGAATGGCATTCATTGCCAGCAGATACAGAAAACAAAGCTCTGACCTTCTCCCAGATGTCATTAAAACACAAACAAGAGTGGTAGGCCAGAATCTGAAAGGCCATTGTGGGTAAAGGAGGTTAGAAATCATTTATGCAGAGAAGTTGGGAAGTGGAGTTACACAGGAGAGATTTGAACTAAGAAGTGTTTCTCATAGAAGCTAAAGACTCTGCAACACCAACATCATCTTATAAAAGATGCAAAATTCGTGCTCTGGAAGGCAAAACAAAGGGAGAGGAAAGCAGAAGAGCTGAGAGTGTGAAATGTTACATAGGAGATGAAGGAGAAATTAAGGTTTATTATTTGGACAAGAAATCTAGTATTGATACAGTAAGAGATAAAAAAAGCTAGTGAATGGATTCAAAGAGGGAAGTAATGTGATCCAGGGTTTTGCTTGTGATCTATCAAATCGTCCTTAGCTACAATATCTAGCTTTACTGTTACAGCACAGCATGGGTGTTTATTTGGAGCACCTCATGGGCTTCCCCTGCAGCATTATAATCAATCTGCTCCCTCTTGTATCCAGAGACTCTGAGGCAGTGAGAACAGCTCCCAGCTTTCACCAGCCACTTCCAAGTAACAATTCTTCCTTCCTAAGACAAACGACAGCCTGAGACTAAAGAGGGATGCTATTTAGTCATTTATCAAGACTGACAACTTATTTAACACCAACAAAATCTTTGTACCATGCCACGTGTTATCTAAGCATAAATACCTATAAAAATAGACTGGAATAAGTATTGACATGACTGTCGCCAAGAACAGAAGAAAAAGACAATTTCAAAACACCATACATTTTTGACAAGGCACAGAGCTTAAAATACCTGAGAAGTAAACCAGCAATCACAAAAAAACCCTTCAAAGTCAGCAAAATGCTGGTGTCACATTCGATAGCTTCCCTCCCCCCCCAAAAAAGGATGGGCTAAAAATTCTCCAAAGATCCCAAGCTTTTAAGTACCTCATTTGTGTTAATGACTTCGTGAGTTCAAATGTGTTCCTATTTTAATGCAGGATAATTATTGTTACAGTAATCAAAACACCATTTAGTGATTCAAGCGTATCATGTTGAAAAGAATGCAAAATAATATTGTAAACAGATAATTTAACTTGACACATGAAGGCTGGCTCTCAGTCACAGAAATTAAGATTTCTCCCCAATATTTAGTATATAACATTGCAACCAAATGGTGAAAGTTCAGTTTAGAACAGCCTACAGAAACCCATGCCAAAACATAATGATCTCCAGAATCTGTTAATAAAATTTCATGTGTCTATTCAATGTCCTAACTCGCCACTCAATCTGTGCAAACTCATGTCGACGCACGTGCTCCCACCAGAAGTAACACCCTGAGTAATCAGCTTCGCTATAGGCCAGTTCCTTCTCGTACACCTAAAACTTCACTTTGTAATTATTTTTAATACAGCAGTCAAGTCTTTACAACACGGTTGCACAGGAATACAAGGCAAGTGTTCCTGACACACCTTCCCTGATGGGCAGACTGGGCAGCATCGATATAGGACATGCTGGTCTTTGCACTGGAGAAGTGAAAACATCCCCTTAACCTGCTGAAAAACTTTGACCAAAAATCACATTAAGCTTGTCTCGCTTCCCTAAGCCACCGTGAGAGAGGAAATCGGGGGAGCACAAACATCAAGCCTAGCTCATTACTGCTGTAATTCAAATCAGGTGCCTGGTCAGGTAGGAAAAGTTACTGTCTGTATATGAACTACTCCTCTTGAAACATGCATAGTAATTCCAATAATTCCAATAATTTCAGACCCTGAGCAGTTCTTACAAGAAAATTGATGAAAAAAGAGCAGGCCTTTCACAAAAACATTAGCCCTTGCTATGGAATTGGTCCACTCAACACTGACACATAAAAATGTTTGGAAAATAAAATAGGTAATAAAATAGAAATAGGTAATAGGTATAGAATAGGTAATAGGTAATTAAAATAGAAATTCCAGAAGGTTCTTTAAAAGGCCAGAGCAAGAGCTAGCAGTGTTGGTACCTAGTTTCAGCAAAGCTCAAGGAAGAAAAAAAAAAATGTCTGTCCTGAGTACCACAGTTGATTTCAACTAAAATAACTCACCCCCTCAAACTTGCCTGGGTCACTGCACAAAGCGTATCCTTCGGGGCTCTTTGATGCTGCTCATTCAAACAGATGACAAGACCTGCATTTTGAAACATACATCACGACAAGAAAATCAAGAGGAAAATCAACTGTACAGGCACTTTAAAAAACACAAGTTCTCCATCATAATATACAAGGAAGACCTCACACTGAGCACCATTAGGATCTGTGTGAGTTAAGGTTTACAGTCTTGTGCTCAAGCCAGAGGAACACTAAAAGTCTGTGACTAAACAGAAGGAAAAAAAACAACAAACAAAAAAAACCACCAAAACAAAACCCCAAAAGAGATAGCTCCGCAAAGTCTAGGTTTTTTTACTGTGAATACCATGTGTTTGAATCATCCGCTTGGGCCAGATAATGCTTGCACAAGTTGACAGCTAATGAGTGAAGCGCCACAAATGGAAGGTGCAAACCCTCGCAGTTAGCTGGGGAAAACAGCGCCAATGAACGAAACTGAGGGGTTGTTGCCTCCCACACCAAGCACACAGAAGCTCGTCTGTTTTGAGAATTCACAGCATCTCTGAGTGTGGGGTGCTCTGCCCACAGCACTGGTCACCTGCTGAGAGCTCGCATTGAATTGGGTTACATTATAATTGGATTTTCCGAAGGCACTGCATTAGCATTTTCCATGATCTCACCCTTATTAGCCAAATCACTAATCAAGAGTTGCGCGGTTATATTGTTCGCTGGTTAAACTATCTGCTGCTATAGTGTCTCTAAGCCAGCTTCAAATTCATGCAGAGAGAAAAACTTCTCTCTCTCTCCAACAGAGACTCAGGAGTTTATTCTGTAGCTAATGTTGCAGTCAAACTCTAATTTTCAATAGTTCATAAAAAAGCAATTTCTCTCCAGGGGCTGCTCTGCTCTGTGCTTTGCTCCTGTTCTTCCCGAGTCCATAGAGTTAAGTTAAGAGTGTCGCTTCTTTCATCAGCAGAGGCAAAAGCTGCATTGCTGTCAGACCTAAGAGCAGAAAAAACCTTTCCCAGGGACTGCTCCCCATTGTGTCCAAAATCAAATGCTTAATGTTTTTAACCCCGTGAGGTTATCACGTCAATGCACTGGCCTCTGCATATTGACAGGAATGGAAATACCCGTTCTGAAAGCAGAAATGACACACACCGGCAATGTCGTAACTGGTGGCTCTGTCTTTGCCCAGCTTAAAGCGGTGTCTATGTAAGAACTTAAACTCACAGTAACTACTTCTGAGTTATATGGAAAGCACACGGGACATCTCATGTGGTCTTATAGTACAAAAATCTCAGTTCCTTCCTTCAGGTGGGATCCCAACAGGTTTAAGTACTTGTTTTCCAACAGTTGCCCTCTTAAAAGCCTGTAAAGAAGAGATAATCTTGCAATTAGATTATCAAGTAATCACCACAATTTTCTGAAAAAAATTTCACAGTATAAGAATGAATTTATTTATGAAGTCAGGTTTTATTCTCAGGTTACAGGTTACACAACAATGTTCAGAATCATTACAATATTCATTTGGAAATATAAAGCCTGAGAAGTTAAATCCACTAAATATTTCTATTAAAATTATTTTGATACAAAAAAGTACACACAGAAAAAACCCTGTGATGACATTCTTCATGTAATTCTGGAGCCAAAACCAAAGGAAATCTAGACTTGACTCAAAAAGCAAGCACCTTCTACTTGGTCTGGCATTAGCAATACACTGTGTACAAGTACACAAAAGTGTTAAAACCTTGAAGCAGATTTCCTTGTCATCAAAGAACCAAAGCAAGAGAGTACAGAATTCGGGACAGTATAGCAACAAATCATGCCCTGGAATCAAATAATAAAAAAAAAACACTTAAAAAACCGAAAAGAAATAAAGAGTATAATTCTCAAAACCCCTCCCCCCCAAAAAAAATCACAACATAATTGGTCTTATAAATTCTTGAATTCAAACCAGGTGCGAGTGTCTCTGAATCCCCAGCGATAGCTGCATCTTTTTTCATAAGGCTTTTTAACAGATTCTCATAGGCAGCACAAGCAGCATCTTCAGAACAACAGGCAACCACACTTTCCAGCAGAGTTCAACTGGATCCCGAGGACCATTAGCCTGCACGATCTGCTTTTCTATTGTCCTCGCAGGGATTTCACCAGGCATAACTAACATGCACTGAAGAGATAAGGAGCTAGGGGCAAAAACACCCAGAACAAAACACAATAATGAAGTTGCAAAACCAGCCTGCAGCCTTTGCTCTACACTTCTCCAGGTTCTAAGCTGTCAGCGATGGGCTCTCTTCTCCGAGGATGAATCTGCAAAAGTAAATCAACGCAAATTATTCTGACATTGAGAAACACAAAATGCTTCTGATGAATTTCCCTCTATTTTGTAACACAAACCCAAACCACCCCGGAGCCAATACTGCACAGTATTACAGGTCTGTAATCAATCCAATACAACTGGTAGTAGGTGTGAAGAAGCAAAAGGGAGTAGACATGTCATAAAGTAGGCTCTCTCGAATTAGCCCTGATTGCTGATGCAGAGCCAAAAGTAGGGTCTAGTAACCTAAAGCCCCCACGGACAATCTTTCTAGACCTCTGAAAGAACAGCTGACATTGAGCGGTGCTCAGAGGTACACAGCAGCATTAGGGGCACCCAAGGGAGTAGCTAAATATGACATAGAGAAGAATTAGGTAGGAGTATGTACAGCTAAGTAGGCGCCTGTGGTTCAGAGATGTGTTTGACACTAACACACTTGAGCTGGGGAACAAAATAAAACCAAAGAAAGGACATACACCATTGCTAGTGTAACACATGCTTCCTTCCTGACGTTTCCAAAGATTCTGGAAATGCTGTCACACGCTGCTAGTAGCGCACGCCCAAGCGCACACAGTATTTCGTTTACAAGAGAAACACTGAGTGAAATATTTCCAGCAGGGTTTCAAATTTGCCTGGGAGAATTGCTCTGCAGCTGCTGCACAGTAACCCCATCGTTCACTTCCAATCCCACCGTGCTGATGAGATCCAAATGTATATGAAAGAAAACATGATCCAAAACGTCCTCATCTGCAGCAAGTGGCAGTACCATGAATCACCAATTTGGGCAACACCTTTTCCTCCCAAGTAGCAGAGTTAACGTTCATGTTATTTATTCAGAAAAAAAAAACACGAAAAGCAACAATTAGCAGATCATTCCTTTTTTGCGCAAGGTAGATACAGGTATTTGTGTGCTCATTTCATTTCATGCAAATAGCCCCCGTAACAACAAAGACAGCGGAACAAAGAATTTTTCTAAGAAAATATGTGCTTCCCAGCTTCACATACAATGCTGGCATTCATCTCCAAAGCAGCAGGTACCACAGCATTACAGGCACAGAAGGCTAGAGAAGAAAGGCAAACATTATCTAGTTGAGAGGCGTCCCTGCCCACGACAGGGAGGTTGGATTAAATGATCTCTAAGGTCCCTTCCAGCCCAGGCCAGTCTATGATTCTCTAAGAAACATTATACAACATGCAGTTTCCAAACACAAAGAGCCTCAGTTTGGACGGCACACACTATTCATGAAACGTTCTGGATATTTCGCAGTGCAAGCAGGCTTCAGAGCTCGGCACCGAGTCCTTGTACACTTACAACAGGCTGAGGATGGCAGCGAGGGCAGGAAGCACTTGACTGCCACTTTAAGCAAACGACAGCACTCAGCTTGCACATCGCTCCCTTAGATGGTCAATGAGGAACTAAGGATATTTCCAGATCGCAGACAGATGCTTCATCAAGTCACCAGGAAAGTAAATGATTTAATGACAACAACCACCAGGTATCACCAAATGGCCACCATCAACAGCCCCTTTCAGGCAAGTTCGCTGAAATGCCTTGATTCTTCCCTATGATTCATTCTCAAAGGAAAAGAAAAAGCCAGTGTGTGTGAAGTCATTTAAAATCTAACTAGTATTGAAGGTTAAATCCTGATACGTTGTTTCACAGAAATAAAACATCCAACCATGCAGCTACTTCAATTACCTATCATGTTCCTCTTCAAATGAGACTTTTCTGCCTGTAGAAAAACAATGTGTCCTGTGATCTCTAGCTCAAGTGGACTTTTAAAAGCGATACCTTTTTAAAAAAAAGGCAACTTGTCATGCTCCGGAGTGACAAAAATTAAAGGTGTGCTAATAGCCGTTTTGTTATATTTCAGTAGCAGAAATCAGGCTGCATCAGTCTAAATCCTGAAAATAATCGTATTTTCATGCCCAGTAGGGATGGCAAGCTGCTAATTAAATCTGTCTTGACTAGTTGGGAGCATTGATAATTTCTAATGTAATGAATGCACTGAGGACAGGCTAATACCGAGAAATGTTTAGGGCCTGGGATTTTTCCCAGAAAAATTAAGATGTCAGTTAATTGACTTCTTTTTCCTGTCTGGTTTTCATTGAAGACCTCCACAAAACCATTTTTCAGTTTTTCATCCCCCCCTTCCCTGCCCACCCCCTACAGATGTCATTGCTTTCAGTGCAAAACCCCATACTTCTCACTCCTCTTCTTCCAATTAGCTGTAATTATAACAACATTAGCAGCAAAGTAGGTGCCTGGAGGGAAAAAATCTGGGAAGCAGCAGCATGTGGAAGGGAACAAGAGATGAGGTTATAATGACAGCAAGAGGACACATTACGCTTCTTCATGTGCCTGTCTAGGCAGCCGTCAAGTTTTGCAGGTTGATTTCTGCTTCCCTCAGTCGTGCTGTGCTGACAACCCATTGCTCTCACCCACAAGCCTCCAGAGCCACCCCTTGAATGGAGAGGTAGGTTAAAAGCTACATTTTGGCTCCTCCCCATGCCTGGCATAACTGGATCCAAACTAAAAACATAATTTAGGTCAAAGAAATCAGGTAGGTATACCTGATGTTCTCCAAGGGTAACAGGTTCTTAAATTACACATACCAAGAATGCTCCTGACAAGAGAAGAGATACAGTGAGATTAATTTTGGAACTGGAAAAGGCAAGACATACTAGCAGTTGTGGCATGGAAAAGGGTTCTTGATTTGAGTAGGCTTTGAGCAATACATCTCTTTTCCAGAGAATTTTTCATTTAAAAAACGGGTTTAGGGTAAATCTCCAAAAATCAAGCTTTTTTTTTCAACTGCCTTTTCAACTTGGCACAGCTGGATAAGGAGAGAAGTCAACATTGCTTCCCAAATAAAGTGACGCTAAGTACACTTGCTGGAAATCCTTCTGCCTTGCTCCTTAAAGAGAAAAACAAAACAAAACACCCCACAACCAAATAACAAGCAACAAAATAACCCAGAAACAAAAGGGAAAGATTGGAAACTGGTTCCAGCAATGTTCAGTGCCAGAGCACAGAAAGACTTGGGAACTAATGTCCCGCAAAAGCCACGTTGTTGGTCAGATAAAGCTAAGCTGCAAGAATTTAAACAGAGTTTAGGATCAGGCTTTCTGCACAGCAAAGTACTTGGGAAGGGACAAGCAGTCAGGAAGAGATATTCTCTTGGAAACATATTGCCAGTGCAGTAAGACAACATCTCATCTCATCATTGTTTTAGTCAAAGCTCAGCACATCGCTGAATCTCACTTATTGGACAAATTTCTTGGGGAAAAAAGGAGATGTCATAGCTGTGATGAAGTAACAAGTGGTGTTCACTGCTCCAGACTTTGAACAGACACAAGGTTTTTCATGAAGCTATGCATCATACTGTCATCCTAGCAGCTCCCTTCAGCTTCACTCTATTCACAAAGCTGAATTGCAAGGATTTAATTTAGATAATTGCCACTGTCTTGCTCTCATCCTTCCTGTATCCTGAGAAAGTTATTTCCAGGCTTATTAGAAAGGGCTCAAAAAGTGCCAGATCCAAAACATCACACTATCGTCAAAGTTCAGCACTGGGGGCAACACCGCTCGTCAGATTTGTGCATAAGTCATCCTCTGCCAACCACCAAAACATTCACCTGTGAGGAAAATAACACTCTAGAGTATAAACTTCGGTAAATAGG
>NW_009731149.1:26944-29863 GCF_000703405.1 Apaloderma vittatum | reverse complement strand
CCTGGATTATGAAGGGATTACTTTGATCTTGCCCTGATATCACACCTCACAATCACCCTTTTCTGTTCCTGCAGCATCAGGCTTCTCCGTTTCATCCTCCACTACATTTTCTTGTCAGCATCACCACTGGTTCTGAATGTGGCCACGGGTCCATCTGTGCCAAAGAAACGTTCAACAGAGTAGCTCTTCAGGATACTGGAGATGACTGGAAGAAGAGAAAACATTTTCACGACGAGAACAATCAGCCAGGGAACTGGTGGATTCCCCAACATTGGTCACTTAAGATTCAGCCGGACATGGTGCTGGGCCATCTTGTCTAGACCTTGCTTTTGCCAAGGAACATTGAACCAGGTGATAACTGAGGTCCCTTCCAACCTGGTATTCTATGATTCTATGATATTTGGAGGGTTGGGAGAAGTGTAGCTGGCTTCAGCAAAGAACGAATACTCAGCTTCTAGTAGATGCCATTAAAGCTGGCAGAAGATGTCTCAATATTGACAGAATTTCCCCTCCTGATAGGAGTACCTACAAGCAACAGAACCAAACTGAATCAGAATAGACTTTTAAAACAGTGCATAATCATCTCACTTTAGCTTCCCTTGATCACATCTCATAGGATATGGACTTCTTCCTCCAGGAGCCTCGCATGAAACTCAGAAGGGTTAAATGAAAGGACGGTGCAGTCCCCAGTGAGCACATTCTCTGGTCCGAGTGTAAAAACCCAGAGGGACAATATTCCCAGAGATTCTTCTGGTGAAACATGGAGCCGCAGTCCACCATGAGAGGCAGCAGCGACACAATACCTTCACCACTGTTGGGAGTTGGGAGACAGATCACGGGCCCCACTGCACAGCCCGATCTGTTTTCTAAAATTCATTGGTTTTATACACAGTACTTAGATTACTTTTCAGTATTTTGTGCTATTTTTAACACAGGTTTTATCCATAGGATGGGATTTGCCTGAGTAAGGAACTTTACTACATACTTCTGGCTACAGATGGAATCAAACTCAGCATTTCTTGGCCTTACATACTTGCAGACCATATGTGAACATTCTGTTGGGTATGAGCTCTGCATTTGAAACCTTTTCATGACAGATTAGTTACTGAATAGGAAGGGACTCAATAAAAATATATCGATGTACAAGGAGAGTAAGAAAGCTTCATGACAAATGGCTCGGGATCGCAAAGTTCAGTCAAATCACCTTAAATTAGCTTCAAAATACAGAAATTTTTGTTAATGCATCCAGTAACAGTAATGCAGCAAATCTCACCCTAAATATTAATTCAGATCTATTTAGATGAGATCACTAGTGGTTTTGGACTCTAATGGTGAGGAACAAAAGTGTAAAATGCTTCCAGTTACCTATCTAGAATCAGTCTTCTGTACACTGCATTAGTAACGGCATGAAAAATCATATTGGAAATTTAACTTTGTGGGGACATAGAGCAGGAGACTGAAAAATTAACTGGAGAGGTAAAGAGGTGGGAAACAGTTTATAAAGGACCTCTTCCAATATCTTGGTATCACAGATATTAAAAATGAGCTAAGGGAAAAGAAAGATAATACAGAATTTGAAGATTTTCATTTCTTTCTTTTGGCCGTTTAGCTGGCAGGAAACCAGCACACCTCAGCACTGAAAGAACAAAACAAACAGACCACAAACAGTCCAAAAACTCTTTTATAATATTCAAGTCTATAACACTAAAAATTTAGAAAATAAAAAAAAAATTAGCTTGGAAAACTCATCCAAGGAGGACCTAACAGTCTAGGCCCAGTGATGAAGATTATTGCTTGCCTTTCTTTTAGCTAGAAAGCATAAAAATGCCCATAAACTCCTAAAGAACTAGTACAGATCAGTCCCTTCTCTGTTATGGAACAGTATCAAGAAATATCTTCAGACATGACCTAGAAAAATAAACAGGGTCCTAAAACTCTAAGTGGGATGAAATTAGACAAGAGGACACTTCAGACTGACTGGAAATCTTCCTGCCCAGAAAATCCCTGTTACATGGTGGAAGGCCAAGCAGTAAAGGTGAACATCAAAATTTCTCTGTGAAGAACACTAGAAAATGCGCAACTGGAGACAATATAGACCTGAGAAAGAAATCATCAGCATAAATATTTTTTCTGTTCTCACAGATTTTGCACTCACCAACATGCTTTGGGAAGAAAAATGAGCAAGGTCTTTCTCATCTACAGCTTATGCAGTTCTGCAAGATTTCATTGGAGATTTGTAAAATTGATAAATTGGATTCCAGAAATTGTCTGAATGCTGCAAAGTAATTCAGCGATATGGGATTTAAACTTACTTTGCCCCATGCGGAAACTTGACGGGGTGACAACTGTGGCATTCTTTTTTGTCAGCAGAAAAAATGATTTGACGGTTCGCTATTTTCTAGGTCTGTGAAAGCCTTTGGGATTATGCTGGAGGAAAGGTTTAGTTATGTTTCTATGGAAACCATAACACTTATATAAAAGCCTGTTTAACAAGTAAGAGTGTGACACTGTTTCTCATTCAAGGTGAGCCACCTCCAAGATAACTCATTGATAAACTTCCAGCTGGGTTTTAAAGCTTGGGAGGACACCAATGGGTTTCTTACACCTCTAATAGGAATGAGACTCAGCAGGTCCTGCTGAATAACTACTTAGCACTATAGCATAGGTGTTGTAATCTCACATGGAAAGTTGCAGTCATTTGGCTAGACTTGAAAGGCAATTTTTTGTCAGATAGATCATACAGTAATGATTTCCTAAGTTTTTGTCTTTCTCAGTTCTCCCTTATTTCATACATGTGTAACTTCACTGACTTCAGTGTGACCCAGAGGAGAAACACAGTTGAGGTTTTTTTCTGTTCTCTAATTACTAATGACAGGACAAGGGGAAATGGCCTCAAGTTGCGTCAGGGGCAGTTTAGAT
>NW_009731149.1:10676-26836 GCF_000703405.1 Apaloderma vittatum | reverse complement strand
AGCACTTGAGGCTATGGTGTAGTGGTTAGGTATGCTGGGATGAAGGTTGGACTAGATGATCTTCAGAGGTCCCTTCCAATCCCTAACATTCTGTGATTCTGTGATTCTGTGATTCATAAAACACTGAAGTGTTTGCAGCTATTTGTTTGCAAACACCTAGAAAAAGAAGTGGTATTCTCTTCACTTAGTTGCTACTTTTCCATAGATGAAAGTCTCCTTTGAAATTATGAAGAGCTTTGTCGCTCTGACACTGCTCTTCCCAGTAGGCACACAGAAGTTGCTGTTGCAGAGAAGCACAAACATCATAGCTGTAAGGAGTCAGAATTTATTTTTGTCTTTCCTTCTCAGAAAAGATGTTCAAGCCAACTTTTGGAATATATTTCATGTTTTCCCACTGACAGCACTCCCAGCCATGTTGTGAATGCTATAACAATAAAACTAGAAATAATAGAGCTGGTCTTGTTTGATAAACACAAGATTGGTAAAAGCTGAGAAAGAAAGTTCCTTTCTAAGTTACTTTAGGTTATGTTATCATAAAAAGTTCACTGACATGAAAAAATTGCTGGAGCAAGGATTGAAAGACATTCTAGACACTACATCAGATAGGGGGATTAATTTTTTTAATCTACTCCTGCTACTTGAAGAAGTACAAGGATTAAAATATCTTTGATGGAATGGAGAGAGATAGTCCTTTAGGGTACGAGCAGTCCTTTCTGAATTTAACAAAGCCTGTCACGTGCATTTTTGTCAATATACTTCTAACTTATTCAAAAAACAGCTGCTGAATACTCCCCCTGAGAAAAAGATCAGCAGAAACACAAAGTGGATATCTCACATCTGTTCAGACCTTGATCCTGCAGACTCATGCAGTAACCTAACTTTTCACACTGTCATGTTCCCTCTGGAAACATTCTTTTCCACAGATTGAATTCATAAGATAATGCAAGTGTTTCTGCAGCACATTCACCCATTTTCTCTGCTATATAGCCATTAAGGAGGCCGTTGAAGTCTTTTGTCATGGTTTATGTTCATTAAGAAATGCATCGAACTGCTACTACTGCATTGCTGCTGTTGAACAGGTTTAGAGTGATCAAAAAGAAATATTTGTTACTCTTTGGTGGACGGACACAATTGTTAGTGCAGGCCCATATCCTCCAGCAAATTGAACTGTTGCAGGAGCCATCAAATCTTAGTAAGCTATACAGGGTCAGTCTGTTTTGTAAGGCGATATGAGGTGATTGAGATTGTGCTCTGGTAGGACATGGAATGCACAGGATGCATGCAAGAGGCGAGCAAGTCTTTAAAAAAAGTTCCACATTACCTGCTCAAGAGAAATGTGGTTTCTATACATGTTATCACCTTCCTTCTAATTGTGTTTCTGAACTGCTAGACAGCTCATTTGTTCTCCCCTGCTTTCACTGAGCCACATCCTACTCCCTCTTCCTGCCAGGACAACAGTTTCTAGCATAACTTGCTAGAGCCCGGACTGCCTCACATAGACTCCATTTCTGCAGACATGGAGACAAAGTAGGTGGGTACAAACCACGTGACAATTTATCAGAAAAAAACATTAGTATTTGAGCACAGCATCATAGATACTCAGTCCTGTGGGATGAGGGCATACCCACGGGCTCAGTGTTGCAGGGCAGGATGGAAGCCAGAATTCAGTCCTTCATGAATGACCTTTCCAAAGCCTTGCTGTTTTTATGGCACATGGATTAATATTCTCTGCTGCTCACATTCTGTAGTAAGATTTCCAAATAATTACACTCAGAAAATTCTAAAACATACGTTTTCAGTTGGTTCCTCACTGGCAATCATGCTAGTTAATTAGACTTGGCTTTAAGGGCTAGCAAAGGTAGCTGTGACGTATTAACCCTGAGCTGCATAGTGCACATCTCTATCATGTACAGCATTAACAACCAGTTTTAGCTAAAGTATCTTTAAGTATTTTCTCTGCATCTCACAAAAATTAGTAACTTAAGCTTCAGATCACCTGTGATGGATGAAATATTTATTTTCCCTGTGGAGTGGGAACAATGTGACCATAAAGACTAATATTTCTAAGGCAAATTTTCTAGGACTCTCAAAGCTTGGTTTATCGAAGCACTACTAATGTCAGGTTTGTTTTGGGTCTGATTCAGTCTTATTCAATAGAGGCTTTTAAAAATCTGGAAATCTCCAGACCTGATGGTTCTGCCAGCCTCCCTGGGATCTGTGCCACACATGCATGGATGGGTGGAAAAGTCCTCTTTGCCTTCCCCCACACTTGCTCACACTCCAGCCTCAAAATTACTGCATTATCAGTAAATGCAGGGATAATTCTTGCTCAGTTCTTGGTCTTGCCTCTGGTGCCCCTGTCATCCCACATGAACTGGCTGGCAATTCTTTGTCAACATGCTCCTTGGTCCTAAGTGTGCTGGGGACACACAAAGACTTTCTGAAGCCAAGAAAATGTAGCTACTCGGTTTCCAGATATGCACAGTTTCAGCCACGTTGGTTCCAGCACACTTGGTGATACATTTGTACCTTTATTTCAGCTGAAAGACCTTGAGTTGTCCACCCTGAGCACAGTAAATGGCTGAGACCTGCTAAGCTCAAGCTTCTAAATTGCATTCTGACTCCAGCTATTCTGTATATGACCCATGTTTTGCAAGCAGACCATCATAGGAGGCCTGGCTGAAAGTATTTCATCAGTGCTCAGATGACAAAAACATCCCCATTTGATTTTGAAGCTGCTGATAAATAGATGAGAAAGTACACAAAGAGTAGGCGGTATTGTTTTTCCCAGACATTTCTTGGAAGAGCTCTTGTTTGGTGTATTCACACACCGATATGAAGCTATGTTATACCCAGCACAAGAGGGAAGCATAAAAGGTCAGTTTTGCTGATGGTGTGAATAATTCTTCCCCCAATGCAACCTCAAAATTAACTGCATCATTCATTTGCAGAGAAGAAGCAGATGTTCAGAGTCTTCCAGCTTGGCCTACCCTCTGGAGAAATGTGCGACACAAAGTTCTTCAATTGTCTGCATATACATACACATATACATAGAACAGGAACTGCCTCTTGAACAAATCACTCAAAAGAAAAGTAATTCCATCTTTTAGGCACTTCAGCTCAGCAATAATGGCCATTTCAAGCACTTTCTTAGAAACCAGCTCTTCCTGAGGAACAGAGAAACTATGAGACTTCTTTCCCCACACATCACTGGCTACACACACAACATGGATTCACATAGCATATCTTTCCAAGGTACACAACTTACTCACATGCTGAGAAAAAAAATGCTTGAAATATCATGTCACCATATTTGCTGTTGACACTCTTCATATACTATTGTAATATAAAATACTTGATTTTTGCTTCCTCTGGTGGAAGGTGACCAGTAGTTGGCCCTCTAAGACCTCTGTGAAGTGCACAGAGCTGCCTCTGCCTGAGGAAAGGGATTCCCTCTGCCTGAGCAAAGTGAATTGCAAGATTATGCAGATAGTGTCACTATGGCTCCTGCTCACTTTCATCGAATGAAGACAGTTTTATTTGGATCAGTGAAGCTATTTCTGGTTTTACATCCTCAAATAACACCTCACTAACTATACAGGATGGTCAGTTTGCAAGCTGAAAAATCTTTATCTCATAAGAAAATGGAAAGAAAGCAACTAGACGCAAATTAAGATACATTCACATGCAGGGTGTGAAAACTCAGTCATTGTGGAAGGTAAGTTTCTCTGTGGGCACTGTTAACTTAAGTTCACTGTGACAGTATCAGAATTTAGTTTTAATTTATTTTAGTTCAGCTTGTTAGAAAAAGATTACTACCTCATTTGTTGTTACTAAGTACTAGAGCTGAGGGATTTGAATGTTTACCGAGAACTGAATATATGACAAGTAAGGATTTTTTTTCATAAACACCCAAATAGAGAGGGAAGCTACAAAATGGTTCCATAAAGCTAATAATCCCTTGTATTTCAAGTGCCGACTAGGCTAGTTTTGTGAAATAAGCATTTCTTTAAAAAATAGTTGCACATTTAAAAGTCTGCAGTCAAGAAGAGAACAAAAAGCAGTTAAAGGATCACTTAAAAAATAGCGAATTATTAAAAAAAACCAGCTTAAGAAATTAATCAGATCCTCAAATTAGCTATGCAAATTTGCAGCAGAAAGTCTGGCCGGAAAGTTTCATATTAATTTTTTTATAATAAAATCATTTAAATCCAGAAATCTTTCTAAAATTTCTTCTCGCACCACTGAGATTTTGATAAGTGCTTCTCTTGAAGTAACTTTGAATTATGCCAGTGGAGATGCATCAGTTTATCCCAGCTGTGCCTCAGGAAGCAGAAGATGGAAACCAATATCTTGTACAGTACAGACAGAGCCAAGAGAAATGTTTCATTCTTCACCTGGTTGCAACAGATGCAAGTAATCCTGAGTTCTGTATGGCTGGCTTCTTCACTCATCACCCACCGCTTGGAGAATTCCTGTGTTGTCAAAAATCAACACAGGGAGGCCAAACAACACAAGCATCATGGGAAATTACTGTGTGCTCCAAAGCCCAGTATAGGAGAACATAAGCAAACACCAAGCATTCAATGATCACTGTTGGCTTTGCCAAAAAAATTCATATGCATCACTTCCCTGACTCAGAGACACTTTTTATGGGAAGCAAGCGTTAGATACTGAGCACTGCCACCAGAGACAGTACATAGAGTTAGACAGACCAGTGATCTACTCAAAAAAAAACCCCAAACCACCCTGATTTTTTTATCAAAAATCTTTTAACAAAAATATATACCATGTTTGTTCTATTCTTTTGCCTACTGTATTCCATTTCTCTTAAAAGAAAATACAGTTATTAATCAAGTGCTTTTTGAGATAACTGTCAGGAAGAAAATTTCACGTGGGTGAAGAACCAGAGTGATGATGGCTGATGTATATGTGCTAAGCAGAGGATGTGAACTAGCAGAAGAAACCTCCATCCATCATCTCTGCGCAGCTCCGCATGGCTGTGGTCCTGAACAAGACACTTCCACAGCCCAATCTGTCACCTAGAGAATGACAACATCATGCCCCTACCTTGTTTCGTGTACATGATAGAATGCATTACTTTGAGGGAATAGCAACAGCTACATTTCCTAATGGGTGCTCAGAGAGGCAATAAGTCTTCTCAGACTCTTGCCAGAGAGACCCAGTGGCTCAGACATTAGGGCACAGTAACGATCTCCAGGCAAACTGGAGATTACAAACCAAGATTACATTCCTTACACCTAGCACATCACAACAAGGTAATGACTTCAAGCTTAGCTAGCAAACTGGAGCACAAAAAATGGATGAATGGCATAGAGCCTATTTTCAGTTTGGACTCTCCCCGTTCTATTTAGAGCATGAAACCCAGAGGCAACAAACAAAAAACCAAGTCCCATGAAAATGAGTTTTGAATTAACAATGGAGCACACTACAAAGCAGCAACAAGGAAGGTCTGGGAAGATACAGCCCACCCAAGTGGCACCATCACCACACTTAGATGAACGCTTAGTGTAAGCATACTTTGTAAGCATGTTTCAAAAGGCAGGAGCTTAGGTATGAGCTAACAAATTGCTCATAAAATACATGTACAAGTCTTGAGGCAATTAAAGTTAGGAGTGGCCAATAATATCAAACCTTTGATGCTTCTCATGAGCCTATCCAGATTTCCATTTCACCCTATTTAGCTTTCATGGGTCATTTTCTCTTCAGTCAGAAACCTCAGGTACACTCAAATCAACACCCATTCTCCCCTGTCTGTCATGTCAACAGGTCAAATATTATTTCAGACAGGAAAAAATGGCCAGAGGAAACCTGAAGCTCACTAGTCAGAGAAAAACAGTCAAGAAATCTGTTCCTCAGCTCTGAGTAATTGTCACCGATCGGGCATTTTCAGTGATATACCAGCAGTTATGTGACGTGAAGATTCTTGCGAACATAACACAGGTAACTATGAGGAGCTATGCCAACACAGTGGTAACAGTAAAAGACATCATCATCTAAGGTATTGTCTAATATAGCAAGATGCAAACAGTTAAAATATCACAGGCGCGTCCCAGTATAAAGATAAAGCCAAGCTTTACTGATGTTTCGTTTGCTGTGGGATATTTGTGTAGGTAGCAATGAAGATGGAGCAAATGCTTATTTACAGCAGAAGAACGTGACATTGTTGAGTGCTGTGTCATCCCAAAGTCCTTGTTGCAGCTCTGCCTTGGTCTGTAGATGGCAAACGCTGCAGATTTTGCTCTAATTGTGAAATCTACCCCACAGTATTCCATCATTTATGAGCACAGTTGTATCTAAGCATCTGAACTGGATGTTGTTGACTGCTGTGTCATCGAATCCTCCTTGGGACTTCTCTGTTTTCAGTGAGAAGAAGCTCAAATAGCCTCCAGGGCCAGCTTGGAAGCTGGTCCAGGTACCCCACCTGACAAAAAGCAGACAGAAGAACATCTGGGCTCTACAAACTACTGGGAAGTGCTCTTTCTTCTTGTCAGCAGTGACCAGCACAACATCCTGTTGCAGTCTGAGGCTCCTTACTCTCTCATATTTACTTTTCCTTCCCTTCCAAAGTTATACTTTTCTTTTTATTGGTGTCTTGTCAGAAAAAAAAAAAACACCAGGAATTCTGAGATTGGCTAGTTATGGTTATGGTGGAAACTGTAAGGACAGCCTGAGCACGTTTTATGATGCATCCCTGTCCTGCCTGACAAGTACAGAGCAGTTTCTAATGCATGGTTAAGAACTCCTTATATTACATTTGCCTCATATGTTGCAGATTCCCAAAGAACAACTCTATCCCTAGGACTACACTTGGAGTGTTTGCAGTGCTCTGCAGAAGTTTCAAGAGGAAAAAAAAGTGGTAATGTGAAGTCATTGTGTTTATTACCTTAAAAATGAATGAACAAAAATCCCAACCATGTATTTATACTACAGCACTGTGCAGGCAAAGCAAGAGACCCCTGCAAATGGTGACACCTATGGATATTTTGTGAGTTGATCCATGACAAACAGAGGAGAAACTACAGTGTGACTTATTCCCCCACCAAGAACTTAATGACTGATTCATCTTGACAACGCAGGCATATGCTGCTCAGAGACGTGTCATCTCCTCCAAACTGGGAGGGCTCCACCTACAGTAAAAGTCACACCGGCACAGAGGTAAAGGCAAGGGGGAGAAGACCCCAGAGAAGTCCCTTAACTGCCTGTCATAAAGAGACCAAACTCCTTTCTGTGATAAGAAAGAGAAAATTTCTTGGGAAGCACATGGGAAAACATCTGTCACTGGGAAACTGCAACATACCTACACAATCCTTGTAACATGTTCTTCTTTGTGTTTTCTAACTATTTTTGGCACAGCATGTAAGGCAGAGACTCTGAGTCCTGAGAGAGGCACTGGAGGAGGCTGCCTCTCTCCCTGACTCCAGCAGCAGATTTCAGCACTCATGCGGCTTCTCCCAGCGACCTTAGCCACATGCAAACTGTGCGTGTCAGCAACACATCTATCCAAACTGAAAGCAAAATAATTTTGTCAGTAGCTTTAATTTTGCTGCATCTAATGGGAGACCTCATCTTAAAAAAAATAAAAAATCATGGTTTTCTTTACTGGTACAGTGGCAACATATTTTAGGCTAAATTTTCCAGAAGACTCATGGATTTTTTTCACGGAGTATCATACTCAGGAAAACAAAAAACTCTACAGAAAATACTTACACTCCAGAGAAGACCCTCTTGGAAAGTGGAGAGCTGTAGACCAGGGTGTAGGAATAGGAGATGGTGCAAAACAGGGATAATTTTACTTTCAGTGCAAATCCATTGGCATAGCCATAGCAGCAAAATTGCCACCTCCCTCACTTACCCCAGTGGCCTCTACTGGGCACAGTGCACCCAGGGTGCAGAGAGAGAGGGGCAGGATGAGGTATCTGGCATGAGAAGCTTCATCACTTGTACTCTGCATCTGATGAAGGAGAGCTGGTAGATGAGCAGGGGAATTTACACTCTGCCAAGGCAGCTTGTCTTTCCCCACTGTCATGGACTTGTGTCTGGCAGGGCTTTCTGGTAGCAGTAGGGGCTGTGGGTGTGACTTCTTGTCAAATTTCCAGCCTCCTCTAGCCCAGGTAAGAGCTGGACCTGCCTCTGGACAAGGTCAGGCCAATCAGCACCTCTGCCATCAATGTGTTTAAGAGGGGAAACCTGCTGGGCAGCCTTTTTGTCTCTTTATCTCCTTGTCCTATCTTTTATGTTGGGGAGTTGCTTTTTTTGGAGAGGAGGGCGAGGTAAAGAGGTCAACCATGCAGTCAGTATGGACAAAAGGTGGAAAGAAGGTCACCAAGACAGAGGTCTCCCTGAGCCTGCATTGAGATGGCAAGATGAGAGAGCCTGCAAACCAAGGAGATCAACAGCAGCAAAACATCCAGGATGCAAAAGCATGTGAGGACTCCATGCCAAGGGAGAGAGAGACTGCGTAGGAGCAGAGGATGCACCCGAAGTGAACCATGACTCTGAGGAGGACCTACATTGAAGCAGAGGACACTGCAGCCCATGGCTGGGTTTCACGCTGGTGGGAGGGACTCATATGGAGGAGGAGGGTTGTCTCCTATGAGATGGACATCACATGAAATCAGGGGAAGACTGTGAGACATTCTCTTTTGAAGGAGAATGGATTGCCATGGACAATAAGTCATGGACAAATTGCATCCCCCACCCCTTGTCTCCTTCTGCAGCGATGGTGAGGGACGAGGCAGCCAGGAAGAAGGGAGGGGTGGGGGGAAGTGTATTTAAGATTTGGTGTTCAGCTTACCCTGATCTAGTTGATAACTTGTGGTGGTAAATTAAATTTATGTTTTCTCCCCAAGTCTACTCTGATTCTCTGGTTTTTGCCTGCAACCATAAGTGGTGTCTTACTCTCAATCCTCAAGCCTTTTGCTGAATTTCTCCACCCTCAATCCCCAAAGGGAGAGGGGCTGAGGGTGAGGATGAGGCTGCATATTTCTTCTTCCTGGCAGGGCAAGCTCAAACTACAACATTCCCCATTCTATTGACAAATATCACAGAAGAAATAGTTTCCACCCAGGGAGTGACACAGCATTTGCTGAGCCTCTCACAGTGCCCACAGGGAGCTCCCCTGAGAGTCTGAGAGCCAGCACATAGCAGATGCTGTGGCTGCAGGTGTATCCATCACCACTGGCAGGCTACCTCAAGACGTGCGTGCTCATCTCTGCCCTCACGGCAGAGGCTTAATATCCATACCTGCTTCTGGCTATGGAGATACCTGGCCATGGAGATGTTTTTTTTATAGTCAGAGAGAAACTGCCATAACCATTTTAGCTATTGATGGATGCCTGTCAAGAGAGGTCAAACTACAAAGAAACAAAAGGGACCTGGTCTGGAGCAAAGTATAAGTAAACTCAAGAATTACGTGTCCCAACACTCTCTGTTGAACGGGAATCCTGGTAAGCTTGACATGTCTGTAGGGTATTTACGGTTTTAATGTCTTCTTTCTTTTTTCACTATACTTTTAATCTCAACAAAAAACATTGTGTTTTGGTTTTGCAACAAACTTAGCTGAAGTCAGACATACCAGGATGTCCACTGTGATTCTCAGGGATCACTGAAGTAAATGTCACTGGGAAGGAAAGTGGAGGGGAGGTTTTCCATAAAGGTGGCACTGAACTTGAGTGCAAACTTTGTGGATGCTGTGATGCAAGGAGAGGTGAATTTGAAACCCTGCAATTGAGACTCTTTTAACATATAGATAACCACTGCTTCCTAAGCCCGTTAGTCAAAATTGCTGGGTCTGGGAGAAGCTGTTTCTCTGGTCAAGAGGCAAAGAGGAGAATATACTTTAGGAAAGTATTTTGAGCCTCAGGATTTAATAGCAAGATGAGGTGCCAAACCTTGAACTAGCAGAAGACAGAGATTTTCCTGCTTCTAGGTTTCTCTTTTGATCTCTGCTCTACTCCCTCTGTTTTTGTCCCATTAGGAGGTGACATAGCCTTTCTCACACAGTAGCAGCCAGGGACACTCAGACCTGCCCTTGGCTGCACATGAAAGGAAAGAAGCAGAAGGAATGAGGAAGAAAAAGTTGAGACCTGGTGGTAACACCTCAGAAGAGGAACCATCCGTTTCTCCTTTGCTGGCCAAAAACTATTGCCCTTGGCCACTTCTTCTCTGGCAGCAGTGAGGTAGACCCACAGCCTGTCAGAGCTCACCTCCCCTCAGGCTCTGCTCCAATCAGGACATTTCCATCTCATCCCAGCCCCAGAGGGAGGATCCTAGAGCACAATGAGCCCACAGTGCTCCACAGGGGAGCGGAGTGAGGCAGGAGAGTGATGAGGCTACATTCAGGGATATGGCCATGAGAAAGGGCTCAGAGGCCCCCAAGAAAACTCAAGCCCAGGGCAAGCACTATCACTCTGGGACTTGAAAAGTATAGTTTTTCCCAAAGAAACCACCCTGCAACTCTGCGTGCTGAATGTGAGATGCCCTAGACTTGATTTCAGAGTGCATAGCTTAGAGAGCACTTAATATCTACAAAGCAGAGCTGCCATTGGGTTTTGATACCATGTAAGGGTGCTAATTTTGTGTGGATGCCTCAAAAAGCTTTCTAAGGTCAGTTTACCTAAAATATCAAAATAAAAAAACTCTACAGTGGTGAGATCCAAACCACTTACTGACACAAATACCCTACTTTCTCACTCTTTCTCCTGTATTTAATATCCTTGAAATAATGTCACAACATAGTTTTAAAGAAAATTGGCAAACTGATGAATTTGATTAATAAAACATGACTACAGTAAAATGATGATGATATAGGGTATTTCATCCTTTCATTATTCATCCAGCTTAATACAACTATTTTAGCAAGCAGAGGAGCATAAAGATTACTCCGCTAGTTTTCAGCTTTTAGAAATACTACTAGAAGTTTTAAAATAAACAGATTAATATGACATTACCCAGTATAATAATTTTATAAAATTAATACTTTGGTGCAATTAAATACTTAAAATCTATGTGGAACATGAAAAATAAATTTGTATCTGTAACATATAAAAACATACACCATACATAATTTACTTTATTTTATGAAGCTATTGAAAAAAATGAAACATTAGCAATAAATGATACATTAGAAGCTCATGAAAATTATTTTTATTTTGTTTTCTACATGTGAAAATACCACACACTTTGGAACATGAACTTGGCACTGTTCTCATATTCATGTACATCTGCTGGTGCCCAGTAGATCACTTGAGAGGCTTCCTAGACTGCCCAGCCTCTTCCTATAGCTGTTGAAAAGCATAGCAATAGACTGTGAACTCATGCAAGACCACACTGGCCTCATTTTTCTTGCTCCCATTCCAGTCTTCAGTGGCTCTGCTCTTTGTTCACAGCTGACACACTTCCACCGTGTTGCTGGTGGTCTGTCAGGAGCTCTCCAAGCCCATGGAGGTTCTGATGTATTTAAGAGTGATACTCTTTATACTGTGTTCTGAAAAAGGTCATGCAGTAGCTTCATTTTGGAGTTCTAATTCTTTAAAATCTTAAGGATTGGGCATTCTTAAAATCTAGTAATTAATTTTATTTCTGTGGTAGGCAGAGAAAATTGGTTCCTTTCACTTCCTTTACTATGTGTTTCGTAGAATTTGTGATTAAAATATAATGATCTAGAAAATGTTTGAAGTTGCTTTTATCAACAAGTCATGTAGAAATGAGCATTGCATCATAACTTTCAGCTATACATATTACCCTCCATCTTGGACATTCTCTCTCTCTTTCTCCCAAGATCCAGATCACACCAGAAGTTTCCAGGAGCAGGTACAGGTCTAATATGATGGTTTGCCAAGTGACAGAAACAAAAGACAAGCAATGCACACTGATGTCCATAACTCAAAAACACACATGAAACAGCTGGTCAGACTCAAACAAGAACTTCTCCATCTCAGTCTGTAGAGTTTGAAAAAGATTCTTCTGATGTGAAATCTCCCTTGTGTGCCAGTAGGAGAGAATTTGCATCTTAGATTGAGGTCCAGGATGGTCATAGATCAAGGTCATAGATCATCTTCCTAGCTGCCAGCAGGTCCTCTACACTGGGGAGGCAAAAGCAAC
Source organism: Apaloderma vittatum (assembly GCF_000703405.1). Taxonomy (NCBI): domain Eukaryota; kingdom Metazoa; phylum Chordata; class Aves; order Trogoniformes; family Trogonidae; genus Apaloderma; species Apaloderma vittatum. The sequence goes on along the minus strand of NW_009731149.1, from coordinate 14,710 downwards.
TTCTAGTGAATTCAATTCCTCTGCAAGTGAATAAAATCTGCAGGAAACTCAGGTGTTTTGAACACTGGCTGAACAGCCAGGCCCAGAAGGTGATGATCAGAGGCCTGAAGTGAGGTTGGATGCCAGTAAATAGCAGTGTATGCCGAGAGTCAATACTGGGTCCAGTTCTGTTTAAATCATTGAATCATAGAATGTCTTAGGCTGGAATGAGCAACCAGCTCTAGGTCACTCTGCTTGAGCAAGATAACCTCCAGAGATCCTTTCAACTTCAATCATTCTGTGATTTTGCGGTTCTGTGGCTTGGAAGAGAGTTGTTGACAGGAACAACAAGGCAGCACACATGGCCATGAAGATAATCTCAGTGATGTGTTTTGAGGGAGCTGTAGGCAGGGTTGAAGGCAGCCATGATGCCCAAGATCCCAGGAGAGTGGTGAGGGTAGATAGCATTCACCAAAAAGTCAGTAAGTACAGAGGGACAGTTTTGGCTGAATGATTGTGTGTTTCTGCGTGCTCCAGGCAATTTTATACTCCTCTCACTCTCTTACCAAGGTACTGACTGCCACTCACCAGCTCTCAGTATACATGTCCCTCAGCAGCTCCAGTGTCCAAACTGCTCATTACAATTAGGTATAAATCAAGTGTAAATCACAGTCTGGCTCGGTAAAACTTCCCTCACCTGCAGCTTGGAATTAAGAGAGGCGGGATTCTGACTGACTGTAGACATTTACAGTGCAGATATCTCCATCAGAATTAATCACCATGGGCTCCCTTTACAGCCACTGAGAGAGACAATATGATGACAACAGAGAGAAATAGATACCTTCACATGAACCTCTCCCTAAAAATACCCATTCATCTCTGCTGACTACAGGGAGGCATGATTCCCATCTGGACTACTCCTATAACCTCAAACTCTTTTTAGGCTTTAGTAGGCTAAAAACAGTACTGCTGAATTAGAATTAGTTTTCTGCAATATGGGCAAATGTTTAGGCAAACATGAGTAATCAAATTATGTGCTCCCTGGTCCTCATTTTCTCATTTGTTAAACTGAGGCAGATTAATAGAAAATAGAACAGCACAAAAAAAATGCAAGTGAGGGACGTCAGAAGTGAGACAATAGCCAGGATTTTCTAGATACAGGAGCAGAGAAAGATACTTTACAGCAAAAATCAAAATATAGCTATTTCTCATATGTAGGATGAGATAGTTTTGTATTAGTGATGTGGTATAAAGAACAATTCCACTCTGAGGTGGTGCTCCTGTTGTCGTGAACTTGTTTGCAGGCAGTTTCCCACTGCTCATGATGACAACTCTTATTTAAAACTGTCCTCACAATCTCAGACTTTGTTATCTTACCTACTAAGATGAGCATCCATTAGTGTTCTTTAAAAGAGAAATTACAATCTTTACAGTTTCTCTTTTTATTTATTTCTATATCATCAATAGAACTAACTTCTTTCATCTGAAGGGGCAGATCTTGTCACAGAAGCATAGAATCATAGAATCATAACAGTTTCAGTTGGAAGAGACCTTTGGTTGGAAGAGACCTTCAGTTGGAAGATCAAGTCCAACCTGTGTCCTAGCCCTATCAACACCACTAAACCACATCCCTCAGCACATCTACAGGTCTCTTAAACACCTCCAGGGATGGTGACTCCACTACAAGGAATGTTCCCCCACCCCCCTCCCGGCCCAGCCTGTTCCAATGCCTGATGTCTTCAGTAAAGAAATTCTTCCTAATATCCAACCCTAACCTCCCCTGGTGCAACTTAAGGCCACTTCCCCTTGTCCTGTCATGGATCACTAGGGAGAACAGACCAGCCCCTGCCTCGCTACAACCTCCTGTCACGTAGTTGTAGGGAGCAATGAGATCTCCCCTCAGTCTCCTCCAGGCTAAACAGCCCCAGATCCCTCAGCCGTTCCTCCTCCTACGACACATGCTCCAAATCCTTTACCTGTTTGGTAGCCCGCCTCTGGACCCTCGCCAGCACCTCAGTGTCCCTCTTGTAGTGAGGGGCCCAAAACTGGACACAGTACTCAAGGTGAGGCCTCACCAAAGTCGAGCACAGGGTCATGATCACCTCCCTACTCCTGCTGACAAGACCACTCCTGACACAGGTCAGGATGCCGTTGGCCTTCTTGGCCACCTGGGCACACTGCTGGCTCATGCTCAGCCAGCTGTCCATCCACACCCCCAGGTCCCTGTCTGCCTGGCAGCTCTCCAGCCACTCTTCCTGTAGTGCTGCTGGGGGTTGTTGTGGTCGAAGTGCAGGATCTGGCATTTGGCCTTCTTGAAACTCATGTGATTGATTGCCCTTGGCCCAGTGATCCAGCCTGTCTAGATCTCTCTGCAGAGCCTCCCTACCCTCAAGCAGATCGACACTTCCACCCAGCTTGGTGTCATCTACAAATTTTCTAAGAATTCACTCTAGCCCCTCATCCAAATCATTGATGAAAATGTTAAACGGCACTTGGCCCAGTACTGAGCCTTGGGGGACACCACTTGTGACGAGTTGCCAACTGGATTTAACTCCGTTGACTAGAACTCTTTGGACTTGGTCATAAAACCAGTTTTTAGCCAGTAAAGCGTATGCCTATCCAAGCCAAGAGCAGTCCATTTGTCTAGGAGAATGCTGTGGGCAACAGTGTCGAATGCCTTACTAAAGTCAAGGTAAGCAACATCCACAGCCTTTCCCTCATCCAACAGGTGGGTCACCCTGTCATAGAAGGAGATCAGATTTGCTAGATAGGTCTTGCCCTTCATAAACTCGTGTTGACTGAGTCTGATCACCTGGTTATCCTGCATGTGCTGCAATTATACAGAACTCAGGATGATCTGCTGTAAAGAAGGAGGTGAGTAACGTGTCCATATCCAAAAAAAAAATAAATTCACGCATGTAGTTAAATTAAATTTATTTACAGGATATAATCTCCTCTGAATTTAAAGGTTCAGTATCGGTTGAGGAAAAGATTAAGCTCAAGCACTAGCCCTTGACAAAAGAATGATAATCCGGATTATCATACACTCACCTCAATCAAGCTGGGGGTTCCCTTTCTCTTCTTGATTGTTCTCACTAAGGTACCGTAAAAGGGGGGGTTCCCATTCTCCCTTTTAACCTTGCCAGGGGATACCTTTACCAGGTGGGCGTTCCTGTTCTCACCTGGTCGGCCTTGCCTAGGGATCCCCTAGACCAAGGGGGAGACTTTACAACCTGGGCAGTCCCATCGCCACAAGGTAGCTCCAACATGGCCGCTGCAAGAGCCCTGTTTTAAAGACTAGTCAATGATGACTGTGGTCAACCATAGCCAACTCGGCTTCTTATTGGCTGCTGGCCAGCTTCCTGGGTGTTACCGAGTCCCGACCAGCTCAGGTTTCATAGACAAGTCTGGACTAGCCCACATAGGCAGGTTCCCTGGAATCTGCCTAGCAACAGGTTAGCTGGGGGGAGGAAATACCTGCCACATCTGCTCCATCAGCTTTCCGGGCAAATAATCCAAATTGTTTCAGTCCTACTAATTCAGTCCTACTAATTCCTTGAATTTTACCGTCCAGAACTGTACCAAATATCCCAGATAAGATGAACCAAAATGTGGAGGAGATAAGGATTATTTGTCATGGCTGGAAGCTTTCACTTCTGTTTAGGCATTCCAGTACAGTTCCCGCTGTTTTCACAAGGCTGATGCTGTGTCTCATGCTCAGGTTATGATCTACTACACTGAGAATTGCTGCAGAGGATCCCTATCCTTTTCGTTCATACTAAACTAATTTCAGTATTACTTGCTCTCCACCATGCCCACACAAGAACTGAAAACACATCAAAAGTCCATTTGTAACTAGATCTCACTGTGATTTCTACTTGCAGAAGATGTCCAGTAAGCAAATCAAACAACCTGAAGGGAAACTTGTTAAGCAGAAAGAAAGCAGAAACCAGGGCCAATAATGAAGAAATTGTTTTGCTCATATCTCATAATTGTTTACTGTCTTTGCACCAAGACATTCCATTCTTTTTCCTAAGGTTCTGTAGTAGTCAGAA
>NW_009731149.1:4217-10645 GCF_000703405.1 Apaloderma vittatum | reverse complement strand
GAAAGGAGGTTCACAAATAAGAACAGAGAAAATCAGCTAAAAAAGTAAACATATCTGCCCAGGCAGGATTGTACAAGTGTAGACAGTGATGGCAAAAAGTGCTGTTTGGCTGCAGCCCAGGTGTGCTGGAAGGAGATGGATGGAAGCTGCAAAGAGAACAGCTGGGACCTGCAGATAAGGCCATAGCAGACAGCTCAGTCCATTTCCACACAAAGTAGAGGACACCATCAGATGACAACAGAAACCAAGGCATTGTCTCATTTGGCTCTGACAGTTGACTCTTTCTGAAGGTTTAATCCTGCTTATGCTGTTTTCTAGACCTCTCATCATTTTTGATTATCTCTTTTGGACTGTACCCAGCTGGGCTCACCAGTCACCCTCTCTCACCTCTCTCTGAAGGTGGTTATTCTTATCTCGGTGTAATGCTTTGCACCTATGCTTACTTTGAATTCTAACCCCATCCTCTAGTGTATTCGGCATCTTTCTGGTTGGTGCTTTCTATAAATTCAATAAGCAAACCTTCTATTCTACCATGGAAGTAATTAAGAAAAATATTGATTAACTCCAGACCCAGAATAGTCTCCTGTGGAACATGGCTCAATATATGTTTCTGCAATTGGATCCAGGTTTTGACAATTTTTACCATTGATTCAAATTGCTAATTAACAAAAATATCAAAGAGACAGAACCTCTTGTAACGCAAATTCACTGGCAGGAGGAGACCAAATGTTGATTTACACCCACTGCAAATCTATGATTATGTGTTCAACTAAAGATCACCTTCGTATATGAAAGCTCTAACAACTTATTCTGAAAATGCATTGGGAAAAGGACTCAGGATTAGCCTTAGTCATTGCCTCAGGGCTCTTTAGTCCCCTGAACATGAGCATTTTAGTATATCTGATATGTCCAAAATGATCCATCCCCCTGCCCTGTGTCAGGGTACTACTCCCTTGGCTGTATATACTGTGTACACACAGTCAGTGCATATCCAGGCTTCCTTCTCCAGTAAACCAAGAGGTTCCCTTGGTGGGGTCAAACTGCCAAGAGCCACAGCATATTCTATGTGGCGATGTAGATCAAACAGCATCATGAAGGCAAACCACTCCCCGCCACTTGGCATTCAAAATACAATTATTTTTTTAGAAAGACTTTATTAGCAGATCTTGAACATAGGTAAAGGAGAGGATGAAAAGAAAGGCCAGAGCATGAATTCTACATAAAAATTTCTATAAGTCTTTAATGTATGTAAATATATTCTTCTTATATCAAAATTTTGTATCTCTTAAGGTGATTCGGATGTTGATTGAAAATACTTTAGCCACCACTCTGAGCACCACCAGAGCAGACTGCAACCTGGCCTACGCCAGAGCCAGGCAATGTGATGATCTCTACTATACTGCATATTTTTACAGTCTATGAGGCCACCGCCCTAAGATGAATTCATGGGAGAAAGATCACGTTCTTACAGGAAACCCACGTGTGGAATTACAGTTCACCTTCCACTCTGGAGCGGGACAGAAATACCTGATGGTCTTTGGGAATTACCATGGGCAATTACTACTGGCCACCACACTGAACTTTTGCACTGATGGGACAACTCAAGCAATCTTCTTTCTCTCAAGAACTTCTCATAGGCAGCCATGCTGATCCAGAGAATTTACTGTGAAACAGATCCTGTCAGCTACACTTAGCCATCCACCTCTGGAACTGATTTTGCAAGGTGTATTGATCCAGCAAAGTCTTTAAGCAGAGCATTAGCCTTCAGAACTTCATTTATATTCTTTAACTTCATCAAGTGCTAAAGGACTTTGCTGTACTTGATCTTCCAGCACCTTAAAAGCTTTGGCCTTCAGTTAGCAGCCTTCAAACCAAGGTCCCAAAGCCCTCACCACTGACCAGTGAACGGCTAACCTGGGATGCAGCCCTGATCCTGACACTGCTTCAGTTCTCTTTCATCACAAAATGGTTTAAATTGCAATGTCCTGGACTCAATGTCTTTGCTTGGGGATCTGGACTCATATCAAGTCGGAGGCTCTTGACTAACTAGGAGATAAATCATGCATTATCAGTAACTTTGCTGATGAGTTACTGTGGAGTCTCTCTCTGAAGCAGATGACTAGAAGGGAAAAAATTGTTAAGCACAGATTAACCCAGGATATCCTATACCAGGCTGTACTTCAGAGTGAAAACATGAAGACTAATTCTTCTGAGTTACGAATAGGTATTTCTTCTGTGGTTTTGAACCTACTGTCTGCTTAGTTTCACCTTTTGCAAACTTATTGATCTGAACCTCCATCTCTTGCTCTGCCTCTGTCATAAATGTTAAGAGCAAGAAATTGTCACAACTTGCAAATAATGGTAGCTGTTTGGGGCATGATCTAGTTATTATTTACACTCTTAAAACCTTGCTCTGGAAAGGTCCATTTGTTTGCTTTAGGACTTTCCACAGTGTTCTTCACTGAAGTATTCAAGGGCTCCACAAATATTAGTTTCTCTTGTGAAATGAGGGAGGGACATTTCTCCATGTAGTATTTGAGGCACTAAGGAGCATGGACTAAAGTGAAAAGAATCCATTCACTCTGCCAGATTTCCTTGACTACATTTCAAGGTTTCACATTTTACGTTGCAAGTCTTCTACCCAAACTAGGTGTTGGCAAAAGGTAGATGCAATCTTAACAGGGAAAAAGTGCTATCGCAAGGACTGTTTTGGTCATCTCAGTACAAGAGAGATATTGAAGTGTTGGAGCGAGTGCAGAGGAGGGCAACAAAGCTGGTGAAGGGCCTGGAGAACAGACCTTATGAGGAGCGACTGAGGGAGCTGGGTCTGTTCAGTTTGACGAAGAGGAGGCTGAGGGGGGATCTCAACATGCTCTACAATTACTTGAAAGGACATTGTAGAGGGGTTGGTGCTGGTCTCTTCTCACAGGTAGTTAGGGACAGAACCAGGGGGAATGGTTGCAAGTTGCAACAAGGCAAGTTTAGGCTGGACATTAGGAAGAAATTATTCACAGAAAGAGTGGTCAGACACTGGAACAGACTGCCTAGGGAGGTAGTTGAGTCGCCATCCCTGGATGTGTTCAAGTGTCACTTAGATGTGGTGCTGGGTGATATGGTTTAGGGGTGAACTTGTAGTGTAGGGTTAATGGTTGGATTCAATGATCCCAAGCGTCTTTTCCAACCTGAATTGTTCTATGATTCTATGACTGCTTATTTCCTGGAAGTGAAAAAAATGCAGCTGTACACTGCTTGTTGTGAAATTGTGTTTGCCTTTCCACTAGGACCTACCTCTGTGCACCACTCTGGGGTTCACAGCCACCGAGGTGCTCCTTGGCAGGAAGTTTAATTTACTGAGTACTTAATCCTCCATTCATTTGAGGTCACTGTGGCTTTTGCTCCTCTCTTCAGAACTGCAGGAAGTCCACCCCCAGGGCTCCCCAGTGGAGCTGCAGGGCAGCTGGATGAGCAGAGGGAGGATGCTAATGGAAAATACTGATATATGAACAGCCAGTGACAGCCAGTACAGGTCACTGTAGACCTGCTTGGGCCACATGTCAAGGAGGAATTATTGTGTTTTTATCAGGCCAGAGCTCAAACCTAGATACTCATTAAATCCCTCATCCAGGGACTTAGTCTCCTTTTCTCCTGTTGCTTCCAGAGAGCAGGTACACAAAAGTACACTTTTGTCCTCTCTATTCCTAATGAGGAGGTTCTTGGAGCAACTGGGGAATCCCCAATATTGCATTAGTGGATTCGTTGTCAAATCTGCACTGAGAGTAAAGGTCTTCTCCCTCCCAGTAATGTCCTATGCCAGCTATCCACAATTCGTTAACTCCCTCTGAAAATCCTCCTTGACCCCAAAACATGACTGGTGCCACCATCTACAGTGGCAGCAGCAGTTCATACTTTCCCATGTTGCATGATAAAAACTATCCCATATCTACATTTCCCCCTACATACCCAGCTTTTCAGTAATTATACTGAAATATGTACTTTCTCCTTTTCTTGGAAATTTATGAACATTTCCCCAGAAAAAAATCTTTCACAAAAATAAGATGAAGGCAAGAACCCTCTCAACTTTCCATACAAACGTCCTGGCTGTTGACCTCTCAAATGCTCTGTTCTTCTCATCTTTAACTACTTCTCAGAGCAGAATTGCTTTGGTCCCTTCTGGTCTTTTACGTGCTTTGAAAGCTACAAATGGTATCTACACACTTCACTTCACACCTCAGTGCTTTGCTCTTTTTGTCTCTTTCTCACGCATGGCCAGGTGTAGATGTGCAAAGCACTGGAGTTTCTTGAAACACAGGCCCAACTGCTTGGCCATAATAGATTCACTAGTGAGGCTGAGGTCTTCTTCATTTTAACCATATGCCTACATGAGATGCAGTTATACAAGAAAAAAAAAAAAAAAGAAAAAGAAAAAAGAGAGACAGTTTATTTTTCTCTCCAAACTAGGACAAGTGACTGCGGAAAAATACTCAATTAACAGCATGTGTCTCTTCTATGGCCACATCTGCACAATTTTATCATGTAATTAGACCTTGGCTCCTGCCAATGAGGGATCTATTAACTAAAAGCTCCTCAGACAAAGGGAAGCCTTAGTGCACAAATTAATGCAAATCAAGCCTGGGTTTTTCCCTCTCATGCTGCTTGTAGCTGTTATGATCTCTGCATTGCTGTGAAAATGAATATAATGCTGGAGCCTGGGGACAGCAAGCTGATGAGAGGGGAGACAAGGGCAAGGCAGCCCCCTCATTTATTTCCAGACAAGGTCCAGGACCTCAGCTTCACAGCCTGGATGAGAAGGAAATAATCAGGAAACACTTGGCTTTGTGGATGAGTATTGAAACCATGTGGTGTGTCAACTTCAATTTCAATGGAATTTTTTAAGAGACTCATGTAAACAAAAGATGCACAGAATTTTACTGAACCCCTGATTAAAACTGAGGTGACTTTTTCTTTTCTTCCCATCTTTTCTCCGGTCACTAGACCTTTGCTTCCTACCAAGTGGGGTCTGCCAAAAGTAGAGCTGATAACGTAGCTCTGAAGAGCCCCTGTCTTTACTTCACAGATATCAAAGTCATCGAGTCATTGGTATGAGTTGCAATTTGTTTTCTTCTCTGTTGCCATGCAACATTTCAAACTCAGTCACAGGCACTAACATGTGAGTGGTGCACCTCTGTGAGGGTGGACAACCCTCGCATCTCCAGGGGAGGAGCAGAGGTTGAGTTCTTCAGGGAAGCAGTAGAAGGAAAAGCAAAAGGAGAGTTTGCACCAGCAAAGAAGCAGTCTGGGTTACAAGGAAGACAAGAATAGCACTTGGAGAGGGTGTTATAGGGGTTCAAGAGAGAGGAGAATGGGAAAACGTACCTAGTACAATTCTGTACCCTTGCAGTAAGTGGTGTTTGCAAGAGAGTGCTGCCTCTCCCCTTGTATTTTCATCTCCAGCCCGAAAGAAATTGCTCACACCACCAAGATTTATCCACAGAAGTGGTTGTCTCAACACAGCAGAACATGCCTACCAATGCAGAGCTGTCCATGTACCTGGCATTGGATTGACCTCCTGGAAAACAATGGCTGAAGAGGCTCTGCAGAACATCTCTCCCAGCAGGTGAGTAACAGCTGGGTGAGACCATCTCAGGATGGCTGCAGTGCAGGCCCCCATGGGACGGCTGAGAGGAAGAGGATGGGGGCTTGCAGGAGAAGTAGAAAAGTCTGAGCCTTCATCATCAGTTAAAGCAAACCCTGGGTGGGGTATTTCAAGGCCTTCAGTTTCACCTAGAGATAACACAGAATCCAAATGTTAGCTCCTTGAAAATGTCTTATTCAGATATGTCAATAATAATAAAATACGGGAGGGACAGAGGGAGGGAGGGAGGCAGGCAGGCAGGCAGGCAGGCAGGGAGGACAACCGACAGATATACTTCAAATGCTGTGATGCTTAGTCTGATACATTAAAGAACTTGGCTTTAAAAATCTTCCCCTGGGTGTTGGAAGCATCTTTCCTAAGCAGGTTGTAGTAAAAACCCTGGAGTTTAATAATTACCGCCCTCAATTTTTATCCTTTTTTTTGAAAAATGAACATACATTGATGAACACATTGGAGATGGATCACATCTCCTCAGCAGCATAGCAAAGGTCAACTCTGAGATCCCAAAGTATATCTATTGTGGGAAAAGAAGACTAGCAGGAAGCGGCAGAGCTGAGAGAGAGAGAGATATGGATGGAGGCCTGTTATTCCTCTTGGTGCAGGGCAGATGGATACCTGAAAGCCCTGACTGGTGCCACAATTCTCCTCACAGTAATAGTCACTTCCCTATACACTGCTGCTGGCAAAGAGGTGTTGGGGTGGGACAGGCTTGGGGCCAGCACAGTTCTCCAATTACTGCCAGAGAAGGCAGCAACTGCAGAAAGTCCTTTCCCTG
>NW_009731149.1:0-4198 GCF_000703405.1 Apaloderma vittatum | reverse complement strand
TCCTCTGCAACAACCACAGTGCTCCCAGCCTGGCTTTTTCACACTGGTTTTGACCATCATGGTTCTTGATAATAGCATACTTTGCTTTTGCCTGACGTGTCCTGCAACCGGTTCCTGTGCAGGTAACTGTGGGTGACAAACTATTCAAAGTACTAGCAGATCCCTTGTTCTCTCCTACAAGCTTTTAAGAAATCCCCATTAGCTCTCTGGCTTTAGAGCATCCTCACAAAGTGTGCAAGTCCTTGCAGTCAGTGGGAGCAGAAGGATTTCCCAGGAGGCTTGCTATTACTTGGCACTGACCTCATACAGTCCTAACCAGAAAATATGACATCTGTACAGAGGAGAGCAGAGGTAATGAAACAGCTGTGACACTGGCTGCTGCTGATGCATTGGAGATTTGCTGCCGCTGTTCCAACATCAGATTTTCACTGCTGCTGCACCACTGGGCACCCAGAGAGAGAAGGCTTTCCAGTCCCACAAAACCGTTACAAAAAAGTTAATATTTCCCAGGATGAAAAACAGTGTAAGTCCTGTTCCTTAACTTAAATAATTACTCCAGGTCTGGCAATGGCAGAGAAACTCAACTCAAGTAAAATACTGTCTCCACTCTCTCTCCTTCTCCCTCCTTGACCCTGAAATGTACTTTCACCTTCCAATCCTACCTTAGAAAATAGCTGATGCCAGTTGGAGAGGGTATTTCCTAAACGCAGCCCAGGCCTGACCTGTGCCAGAGTTCAGGCAAGAGTGCTTGGGCTCACCCCATGTAGCTAAAAGGAAGTGTCAAGTATCCCTAGAAAATTGGTTTTATGGTATTTCTTGTATGTCAATGCTAGACAGGATTTATTTCCTTGTTTGTTTTCTTTCCTGCTGCTTGGGGGTTATTTACACTTTGCTAGGCTCACATTACTGGTCAGGGGAAAGACTCCCTGGAATTTGATGTCTAACAGCTTCTTGTCTGCAGCTCTAGTCCAGCTTGTATTAATAAAGGTTCAAGATTATTTAGTACTTGAGTTCTGTTGACCAGATGCAGAGGAGCTGGGAAACTGAGTACAGGCTTACCATCAGATTAAAATATTATGCATGTAATAATATGTGGTATAATACATATTTTCATATACTTAATCTCACACGTGCAGCACATGCTGTAATGTGTATATGATCCTTGCACTCTCCATCAACATTTTGTGTAAACAATTAGATGCTAGCTGTCCAACTGCTTTTCCTTATATTCTCTTTTTTTTCCTATTTATTTTTACCCTGCAAATACAAAGAAAATAAACGCACAGTGCTTTTGGCAGCAGCCTTCACCCATTTGCTAGTATGAAGCCCCCGTAAATGCCTGTCACTTGCCATTTCACACCCCGCTCTGTGGCACTGACAGAGGCTTTGCTGCCTGAGAGCACAGCGGTGCGGGGGCCAGGGCAAGCAGCCAGCTATGACTTCTGCAGTGAGCTTACAGACCAACATGATCATGTGTGGCTGAGGGAGAGAAGAGATATCTCCCTCCCACCACTGTGCATTTGCTCACACCTCCAACAGTAGATTCTTCAGCAAAGAGCCTCTTGCTACAGAGTCGCTGTGGTGAGCACTGACACCAGACAGGGTCCACGAGCAGAGCTGTGCCCATGGTAGGTGCCCTGCTCGCCACAAGTCTCTTCCCTCATGCAGTTCCCACCTGGGTCCCCATCCCCTGCTCATCAGCTGAGGGTCAGGGTGGGCTCCTTGTTTTGAGCCACTTTACTTACACCAAGAATCATTCATTTAGAGAAAATGGGTCTGGAAGGATGTTTCAAAGATCTTCTCTTGCATTCCTACCCCAAAGCAATCATTGCATGCTCATGACCCCTGATGCATGTCTGCTCAAACTTCGCCAAAAATCCTCCAGTGATGGAGATCTCATAACCCCCCCAGGCATAACTATTGTCATCAAGTGCACCCCAGTGCCCAATTTTAGCCTGCTGTAATGCTCATCCATTACTTTTTGTCTCAGACAGACAGAGACCAGGTCATTCTCTTGCTTTTTGCAGCAACATTTTGTACTGTTGCAGGCTCTTACCCTTCCCCTCTCCACAGTGGCCTTGAGATGTTTACAAATGCCAGGCACAGGGACTTGCTGATCTTCTCCTTCCCTGCAGACCCCAGGTGACAACATTCCTACTGTGACACGGTTTCTCTGCCCGTGAAGCAATATCTTTCTCTCCAACATTCTCCTTGCATCTTCCCCTCTGACCAGGAGTTCCCATACAGCCACCACCCCCCTCTCCCCAGCCCTGTACTGGCCCTCCTCGCAGCCCACCTTGACCCCTTACAGATGCCATCCTGCCTGGATCTATATGGTACAGAGGCAGCCTGATGAGGGAGGAGACAGGAAAACCCGGGGCAGATTTTCTCTCTGGTACTCCCTGTGTTGCACACCCCACACCTTCCCTTGGCAGCATTAGCGGCAGGCGCATAACTGAACAGCTCTCCCCATCACTCTTTTCCCCAGTCCTACCATCTCTTGATTATATGGTCCCAGCTCTCACACTCATCCCTCACAGGTCATGTTTTCCAGACCACTGACCATTTTTTTTGCTTTCCACTGGACTCTGTCCAACTGGGCCACATCCTTCATAACTTCAGTGCCCTTAGCTGAGCATCCCTGCCAGGGGCTCACACAAGCTGAGAAGAAAAATAACTCCATTTGTCTTACCCGCTGTAATTTGGTTCATATATCTCAGCATGGAGACAACCAGATGCCACTGACTCATGCTTTGCCTTTGATCCATTATGACCCCCAGACCCTTCTGCAGAGAGATGTTAATGCAGGCACTTTTCCTCATGCAGCTGCTTATTTCTGCATAAGGTGGGAGATAGCACTTGTCCTTGCAGAACTGCATCCCTTTTTTCTCAAACCATTTCTCCAGTTTGACATGACCATTTGTCAAACTCAAGCCATGTCCTCCAATATACTTGCAGCTTATTCCAATTTGCTGTGGTCTGCAAAGTTAATATGCTTATTATTTATTTTATAGGCAACCATTAATAATGACCTAGCCTGGCATTTCACTGCTACTGACTTTCTCTCTAGAAGCCACCTTATTCATTCTTCATAAAGCTTTTCTGTGCAAATTGAATTTGGTCAGGGCAAGAGGATCCATGATGAGAACAGAATGCAAAGAGCCTGATAAGAAACAAGACAAAGCAAGAAATAGGAGCAAAGAAATTTAAACCCTCTGAGGACAGAAAAAACCAACATATAGCGCACATCACCTACTTTGTCTTAGCAGTCCTAGCCAGGAGCAAGTCAGAAATGCATGTCCTTATGCCACAGGCATGTCAGATAGCCACTGAATCAAGATCACCTTTCGTATGCCAGCATGTCCCAGAGAGGATTTGAAAGGTGGAAAAGGTCTGTGCGTGCAGTGGCTGGAGCACAGATTATCAGGGAGCCTGGGTGAGTTCACAAAAGGGGATACTGCGGATGTTGGGGGTCAGTAGGTAAGAGCCACCAGTCCTGCAAATGGGCCACTGCACTGAGCTGCTGCTCTCAGATGATGCAAGAGCAGGGAGCAGCAGCAGGTACAAAGGTTGGATCACCCTGTGTTGCGGGAGTATAAATTCCCCCATTTTCAAAGCTGGGAGCTGCCCAGTGACTGCTCTTTCTGTAGGCTCAGGATGAATGGTCATCACATAGCCCCACTGCTCTGCCTGCCTGCTTTTCTGCTGTGCTCAGGTCAAAGGAGCTCAGCAGCTCAGCTTTGTCCCTACAGTGCCCGTGGAGGCTTCTGGGGTAACTAACAAAGGGATTACACATTTTTCCTCCTGTGACTATAGTAAGGGATTTGCACTGACTGTGAAGTCCCTCTCTTTTTCCATTATATCCCTTGTGCCATTGTACTTTCAATATCCAGTCTCACAAAGAGAATTCCTTTGTGCTTGAGCTATTTTCACCTATGTGGTTTTTGTCTTCTCATTGGTTTGCAATCAGCAAAAAGGCCGTCAGAGTACCTTAAACTCAGATTTGAGACTAGAGGGATGCTATTAAAGAAGAATTTAGAGACTTTGCAGGTAACAGTTTTGGGAGTTTAACTTTTCAAATGTCCAAAGTTCCCAGATGTCTTGGGTTACAATATGTAACCAAAAATGTGTAATTCTATTTTCATCTGTTGAAACCGGCTGGAGGAATTTTTTGTTTGTTTGTTTTTTCATTCCGTGT
>NW_009731148.1:100355-100581 GCF_000703405.1 Apaloderma vittatum | reverse complement strand
CAGTGTGCCCAGGTGGCAAAGAAGGCCAATGACGTCCTGGTCTGTATTAGAAATAGCGTGACCAGCAGGAGTAGGGAGGTCATTGTCCCCCTGTACACAGCACTGGTGAGGCCTCAACTCAAGTACTGTGTCCAGTTCTGGGCATCTCAGTACAAGAGAGATATCAAGGTGCTGGAGTGGGTGCAGAGGAGGGCAACGAAGCTGGGCAAGGGACTGGAGAATAGAT
>NW_009731148.1:85695-100323 GCF_000703405.1 Apaloderma vittatum | reverse complement strand
TTTAGTTTGAGGAAGAGGAGGCTGAGGGGAGACCTCATCACTCTCTACAACTACCTGAACCTGAAAGGACACTGTAGAGAGACTGGTGCTGGTCTCTTTTCTCGGGTAATTAGTGACCGAACTAGAGGGAATGGCTTCAAGCTTAAACAAGGTAGGTTTAGACTAGACACTAGGAAGAAGTTCTTCACGGAAAGAGTTGTGGGATATTGGAAGAGGCTGCCCAGGAAGGTGGTTGAGTCGCCATCCCTGGATGTGTTTAAGCATCGCTTGGATGTGGTGTTGAGTGATATGGTCTAGGGGTGAACTTGCGAGTAGGGTTAATGGTTGGACACAATGATCCCAAGGGTCTTTTCCAACCTGGATGATTCTGTGATTCTGTTTCTTCTTGTGCTTTTTAGAGTATGTGGCACAATTTTGGGAAGGGTTTCATCAGGCAATAGCAGTACAAAAAAAGAAAGACATATTATGCCTACTGTAATACAGTTATAAAAAGACTTTCATGCTGTTAGAAGCAAAACATATTCCACAATCAAAATTTTTTACATGGAAGATGGCATTCATTCATAGGGACCTGGAATGGTCAATAGGATGAATACTTATGCTCTGTGAAAGGAACTAAGAAGAACAGAAGGCAGTAATGCAATATGATTTGTAACTACAAAGAATAACACTGCATTCTGAAGAACCTGATGAAAAGTTTGTGTGTGGGAAAACTCATCTGTTTTATTTCCAAATTATAAAAATTGGTCTAATGGAAGAATACAGTTTTCCTCTACACAGCGATGCTTGTTTCTGTAGACTGTCCTAACTTCACTACCACAACTCCTGTAACTACTTTTTAACACAGAAAAGAAGTTTCTAATATTTTGTATTACAAGTACAGTTCTTATAAGCCATAGCTTCTTGTTGGAGATGCTTATTAATTGCTCTTTTTGCTAAGTAGGGTATTCATGGAAGTATTTGTTGACTTAGTCTTCCTTATAGATTTTGTATTTTTAGCAAAGTTCCTAGATGGCTGATATAGAAAAGTTTATCAAGAGAAACACGTATTCCATAAGAAAAGATTGATGGAAAGACTACCCCCATAATGAATGATTATATTTACTATTTACTCATTTCTATTGTAATGCCTAGAAGTGTAATCACAGGCCAGGCTGTCATTTTGCTGAGTGCCAGATGAACACTGACTCAAAAGCAAGGGATCAAATTATGTGTTCCACTGATTCAAACTTAAGAATTACAGTATCAAAGCAGGGTGAGGTGGCACAAAAAAAAAGCGTTAGAACTTCAGCCTCTCCCTTTGCTTGCTACTGTTAGTTTACACTAGGTCTATGCCAGATTTGTGTTTTCTGTACTGATAATGCAAAGCCTTCATCTCCAATTTCTGGCAGCAATTCTGAAACAACACTCTTTGAAATACTTCAGTTGCTTTCTGCAATAGCAGCTATGAATGAACTGGTGACTGATGGTTAAAAGGATTGCTAGTTCCCTACATAAAGGTGTTTTGTTACCTGGAATTCAGGGGAGGCTTTACTATCTATATTAATTCTTTTCTTTAGGCTGCTTGTTAGTTCTTATGGAGTCAGTGTTCCACAACTAGCAGATCCTTGATGATGCTCAGACACTTCATTTCTGGAACACAGTCTGAGCTCTTTTTTTTTTTTTTTTTTTTTTTTAAATAAATAAATCTTTTTCTGGTGAAACTTACCTTTAAAAATACATAATATTTTCTGACAGTCAGTGTAAAAAATGTGCACCTATTTAATTTTGGTTTAAGTGCCTATTCCACCTGTATAATTATTATGACTATTTCTCTCAATGACAGCCTACAAAAGGCTGGGCCAGCACAGCCTTTTAGTGTCAAAAGTTTATAGGTTTCTGATTTAACACACAAGAATAAATCCTAACCAACAAAGTGTGAGTATGTGGTATGCAAGGGTGATTTTGATAAAGAAATGTTCTTATGTTTGAGGGATAGGATCAATCTATTAATGAAAGTCTGCTGCTGCCCTGCATACCTAGAAATTGCCAGTTGCACTGTTCTTTAGAAGTGATAGATCCTCAATTCTAAATTTTATACAGTAGCTTATTTGTCACAGGAGGAGGAATCAGCACACGGGTGTTATACAATAGTGTACAACAGTATATGCTTCTGTTACATCTGTCTTTTGTTGCCTGTGATCAGAGAACTTTATTCTCTATGAACTACAGGTAGAATTATACCTCCTCTGAAATGTGCAGCAAAAATTGTTTCATACAGGTGCTTCCAGGGCTCACATGTTGGCCAAAAACTTGTGCTGCCTTGTTCTGCCACGCATCGCTGCAGTGGGTCTTCTTCTCTAATTTCAGCCACCTTAATGTCAGATGTTTAGACTGAGCCATCTCAGCTTGATTACACTTGTCATTGACTCCTATGATAGAATGATATGTGCTCTGTTTTGGACAACCTTACTTTCATAATATATGTTTTTCAATGGATGAGATGAATCCCCACAGTATGCTTTGTAACAAAAATAGTTATGTTTTATACTTTCTTTGTGTGTATATTTACAGGTAACTGAAATGTGAGGGAAACCAAAGGAAATATATCCCTTACTCAGTCAGCTAGAATTTGGTAAATGATATCCTGTAATCATGTAGAGACGTAGTTCTAATATTATTATAATTTATTTTTAAATGGGAAATCTCAGATGCATATGTTTTGCTTAATGGCTCATATTGTGGTCTTGAAAAAAGCCTTGAACTCTAGGCAATTCTGCTATGCTGAAAGAAAGGATAGGAGAATGTCTCAATTTAAAAAAAGCTAAGGGGCAGAGATTGTCTTTGTATGTGTTTATGTACAATATGTGTTCAGCACTTGACATACCTGATGACGATTTAATAGGAAGCCTCACTGTACACTCTTCATTTTCTTCCCTTCTTTATCACTAGAAGGTGAATTTCCAATAAAAGGTCAGGGGATGCAGTTTTGCTGTTTAGCTCCCAAGCATTGTGGATGGACAATAAAATCTGCTTGACACAGATTTTGCTTTCAGATGCAGTAAGAAATTTAGAGTGACTTCAGTGGATTCAGAGCAACATTTTCATGACTGAGCTCCTGTGGCGATGTCTACTCTGCAAGCAGCCAAGATCTGGCTCTGTCTCAAAGAATCCATTCTGCAAGAGCAGAGCTGGTGTATTTGGTGGTGGATGGTTTCTTCCTGATGCATCCCCATGAATAAGAGCTTGGATGAACAACAGTACGTTGCTGAGGATTTTTTGACTCTTCCTCTCCAAAGAACTGTGGAGCTTGAGCGAAGGAGGTCTCTCAGTGTAGCATTAAAAGACTGATTGTTGTAACAGGCTTGGATTGAGCCTGTAGTGTCAGAGGAAACATATGCTGAACGTTTCTGCAGGGCATTTCAGTGGGACTCAGGAAATGCCATATTTATGCATTTATAGTGCTTTCCCCATGCTCTTGTTATAGCTTAAAGCCAAAGACATCTGTCCATCCTATTGCCTGAAGATGCTGTTTGATTTTACAGAACTGTCATCAGTGGCAAAATGCAAAAATATTTTGAGATAAAGTAGAATGCAATTAACTTACCCACCTGAATAGTAGCATAAACATCACCGTCGTCCCTTCCGAACATGATAAAAATTATGATAGGATGAAAACAGTCTAATGAGTAATTTATATTTGAATCTAAGACTCTATGACTACTAACAGTGATCAGACTGATGCCAGCCGTTGAGAACTGTTTGTTTCACCAAACCTGTGGAAAAAACCAACCCAAGACCCCTTCAGCTCTGGTGCAAAAATCTCTCTTCTCTTTAGATTTCAAGTACAACTGTCGAGATGACTATTTGGCCCAGGCCAAGAACGAACCATCAGACTTTTGGGACTTTGATAACTTCACTAGTACTTACTCCAGAGGAAGATTGGTCTCTGACAGCGCTGCTGTGCTAATTTCCCTGTGCTGAGCACTCACCTCATTTTTCTTTCAGGTAGTAGATGTAATGCCTTTTGAGCTTTTGCAAATCCATAGCACTTCATTACCAGACCAGGGCTTTGGTGATTAATTTGTTGCAGCAATGAGGTGCTGCCTGAAAAAGGGCTTCTGAGGAACAAAGCAGCTCAAGCAAACGGTGCTTGGCTGTGGAAGTTTTCTTTTGTCTCTGTGGTATTCTATGCATATAGCTGATCTGGCAGGAAATTAAGAGAAATTCAGTGATAGGCATGAAAGACAGAAAGACTAACAGACTTAAGAATGAATAAGGGACTGTTCTTTATAGCACCTAGAAAAGTTTTGGACTTATGTTTTTATGGACATAATCAAATTCCTGGGACTTGAAATTTTAGTGCACTGAGCTGAGAAAGGTGATGGTCTTACACAGATGTACTTTTGTTGTCTCTCCAAAGAGCATCGCTTTCTCTCCTGATATTGTCTTCGTGATTCCTGTATGCAAAATTATGTCAATTCTGAGGCATTTAATTTTGCAAGGCACTAAGATGGAGTAGGAAAAAACGGGGAAAAATAAGAGCTTTGGCTACTAAAGAGACTACCATCATTTCCGTATTTCTATCAAAGTATACTGTTTCTTGAGAACACAGAAAATGTCAGGTGTTTCACAGTGTTAGTCTGGTAGCAGCAACGAATTAAAGCAAAGAGCTATCTGTCTAATAAAGAGGGAGTTTATGTTGTATTTCAATAGAGTTGTAAAACAAATTGCACTGACCTTACAGAGGAGCAGTCTTTGAAGGGCAGACTTTGTTCTCCTCCTTCTCTGTGCTAGCCTCTTGAAGCTGTCATTAAATATTCATTCCAGCAGTTTTTCTGTCTCCAGTTTGGACTGTTTTTCCTTCTTGTGGGTGAGAATTTCTAGTGCCAGGAGTAAACTTTTTGTTGTTTTTGTGTATGGCACTTCCACTGAATGGTAATGAATGCAGAACACACTGAGTGGGAGATTAAAATTTATTTTGGACCATAGGTTCCCAGGCCTTCAATTATTCTTTGCTATAATCATGTCCTGCAGTCTTTTTCATGCTGTGGCTTCATTTCTGTGCCATGTGCCATCAGTGTGGCACAAAAGCTGTGACTCAAAAGACCCCTGTTTCTACCAAGGAAAATGATAAGCAGAGAATAAATAGAAAAATGTGTTGCAGAGCTGATTTAAAATATAGATTTTATAGATTTTCATAGCTGCTTGTCTTGGTTTTCTCTGGCTCTGGAAAAGAAATTACCAGCACAGGGTGAGAAAAATCTGGTGTAAACTAGAAGCAAACAAAAATAAAAAAACATAGAAAAAAAGCTTCTGAGCTCATTATATCTATGTATATAGATTAATACTTAAATTCTACCCTAGACCAAACCCTGATGACTATTTCTTAATTACTGTTGGATCATCACGCAACCTAAAGCAAAGCTCGAGTCTGTACATAGCCTCGTATATTTACTGGTTATGACATTCGTCAGAGAGTCAGCACAATTTTTCTCCCTGTGATTATGGTAAATGGACTTTGGAAATTGAGATTATAAAAGAAAAACATTCAGTACTCATTATATCACTCCTCAGGAAAAACATACTAAGAAACAGGGTCTGGTCTCAAGAAGGGTGGCTTTATGTCTTTATTTTAGGTGTATGGAATAAAAGAAAGGAGGAGGACCATCATATAAGAGCATGAGAGTGTCCAGATTTTGTGGTTTTAAAGCCAGTCCCTATCTCTATTGATAGCTTCTATAAGTGCTTGGCAAATCAGGCCAGGCATGCCCCCTCTTCATGAGAGAGTCCTGCAGAAGGTGACCTCAAAACTGAAGCAGTTGATTGAGTCTATATTTCTGAAGAAAAATGAAAGTATCATAGCCTCCTTTAGACACTGGTGGAAGTTAAAGAAGGCTTCTGCTTCAGTGTTTGTAAAAGTGAAGGTGAAACTGTCCTCCTGATAACTTCTTTTTTCAACGAAAGGTGATGGCAAAAGGCCACAAACGCTTTCAGGGAGTGTCTCCAAATCATATGCTGAAGGTGTGAACAGCACAAATATGCCTTAGCGTAGAGACAGTCTTGAGCTTTACAGCAAATACGGGACATGACCTTAGTCTTTCACATTGTGGGCTGCATCTTGATACAGATCATGCCCCCCTCCCGTCCATGGCTACACAGCCTTCCTTTCCTCCCAGAGATCAAATAGTATCTGTATGGTAAGCTCAGCAGTTCTTGGCATGGAAGAGCACTATGTAAGAAATAAGTAATAAATTAATATTTAATTAAAGCTTCTTTTAATGAAAGCACCTGAAAGGAGGTGGAGAATGACCAGTTAGCTCTCTGCAGAGCAGCAGTGACCACTCTGAAGGGGCTTATGTAAAAAGCAGAAGCTTACATTATAAAAGAAAAGATATACTACATCTCTTATTTGATCTATGTGGTCAATTCAGGACAAATACTGCTTGGAATGTAATTATCTGGCCTGAAACCCTCATGTGATAGCGCATACTGCAGTCCTGTGGTCCACTGGCCAAAGGTGCATCTCTGAAATGACTATCTGACTTCACTCATTTTTAGTACTAGTGTGTAGCTTTTGTTGAATACAGGTCAGGAGATCATTATGTGAATGGCTGCCTGTTGGGACTTGCCTTTTCTTTAGACAGAAATTTTTTTGTTATGGTCGGTTTCTGTCTACTTATGTTTCTGTAACATAAAGGCAGTTATGCTAAGGTAAGGGCAGCTGCAAACTGTTCAGGTTTTTTGTGACTATCCTCTGGTTTCTGAAAAGTTGCTGGAACAAAAATCAGCTATGTAAAGGTTGTATGCTCCTTGCTTATTATTACCTGGTTTTGCTCAGGGTCTTCAGTGGATGGAAGCAGTATGTAGAATTTTGATAGTGGTTCAGGTGGCATAAGTGGTTCAATTAATTCAGGGTCTTCCTTTCCACTATTTTGACTTGCTCTGTGCAGAGAGTGGGTTTAGTGCACTCATAATTGCAATACTTTTGAATGGGTATGTACCGCGACTGGAAGAAGGATCACCTTTTCACATCCAACCCAGTTCAGCCCACGTATTAATATTCCTTGCATTTTCTTGTGCATCTCCTCAGAGAGCTGATTAAAATTAAAATTCTGCCAAGGTTAGGTAGCAGAAAGGATTAGCAAGCTAGGTCTTCACCTCTAGAGAGAAAGGTGACATGCAAGTGATTGGACTGGACACATCCTTATTCTGAAAACTATTTGTTCAGATAAGAAAAATCTCCATGCAACTGACTGTGCTGAAGAGATATCCAGGACCAAAACAGCAAAAAGGCTGAAGGTCAGGATTGAAGTACAGTACATTGAGAGGTTTATACAGAGTTTGCTTGTTTATCTTGAGCTATTAGCATTTCATTTGCAAGATCAGCTCTTTACTGCCAAAACTTTAAATTATCCTGCCCAGTCCTCCCCCACAAACATTATTTCAAAAGCTCTGTACCAGACAAAAAATAATAAAAAATGACCAATGAAATAAAAACCCCAAACCCTATCTCATAACTGCTTTTTAATATAAAGGGCAAATACAATATCTCATTTTTGAGGAAAAACTTCAATGGGATTTTCTCTTGGCTGAGCAGAGAACAGTTTGAGCAATGAAATACGAGCACTGCACTTCTCAATTTCATGCCTGTGTTAGGTTTAGGAATTGAACATTTGGCCTAGATTGTAAGGATGAAGATAACTGTTATAAATACAGAAAGGGGACTAGTAAATGTAATTGAAGGAATGTCCTCATCTGCATAACTCACCTTGCAAATCTTTCACAAAAATGGCAGAAAGCAAGCTTTTAGAACTTGCCCTTGCTTTTTGTTACTGTATTGTTAATGTGTGTGTTTGTCCCAGTTTTCCCATATATTATGTACACAGTCCATTGAATGTTTGTGTGTATAAATACACACAAATGATACACAAACATATCCCCAGACCATATCACCCTTGAATACAATATCTTAACTGTTTGATTGTTATTAGCAGGAAAACCCCACCAACAGTGTAGTCATCTGTGCTTCTGAAAAATGTAAATGTCAATTTTTGGTCTTTAAAAATTATTAAGCCTAGTAAAAGATAGCAATTTCCAGTGTTTGCTTGGTTAGGAAGATGCAGGAGAGTGAGCATTACTCCTGAGAGCTGCCATTGGTTAGCTGGAGGGAAAATGGATATCAATTATACATAATCTAAGAAGCCTCTGCATAATAATCAGGCCCAGTAGGGGCTTTGGGGCAGCTTCGTTATTCTCTTGTAAACACAAGAGCCCAGATAGACATGTCAGTCAGGAGTAGTGGCTGCAATTCTTCTTTTTTAACACCTTCACATTCTATTGCTTCAATATGCAAACAAGGCTGTTTAGCTGAGGGTTGAGGCTGTGCTAATGAGCTCCCTGCACTAACCCTGAAGTAAAAAGGTTCTGTTTCACAGCTGCTCAGAGACTAGCTCCTCTGGGCATGCTCAGGTATTGGAAAATAATTCCTTTTAAACAGAGAAACGCCAATCAGGATTTCTTGCATACTCTTCTCTTTTCTCAGCGTGCTAATGCAATTACCTCATAACTTATGAACTTTTTACGGTGGCAGAAAAATGTTTTGTCTTTGAATTATGTATTTTTGTCACCGAAGAGAGAAGTTGGAAAATTTAGCAGATGTGAAAATCATACCCTCCCTTTATTCCTGGAGGACCATAACTCAAGGCTAATTTTCACATTTTCTTCTAAAAGGTGGACGGTCCCTTTATCCCTCCCCTCCATGCATTTCTCAATTTCTAGCATCATTTCCATTTCCTTTTAGCTGATCTGTGTCATAAATGACAGAGGAGGCTCTTAGCGCAATGCTGCCAACTTCATCTCTGCTCGACACTGAAATGACCAACTTCTGTTGGTTTAGGACTTTGACTCTGTCCTAAAGCTAGGTTTCAGGGCATTGCTGAACTTAACCAGCTGCATAATTGCCTTGGCAAAGACACGCAGACACCATCCCATGATAATCCTTTATGGATGAGCCAACATTTACAACTCACGATATGAAACATGACGAACTCTTGAATATCCAATTATTCTTATGAATAAAGTAGTCTTCTGCCTGGAACAGTCAGAAATCCCCACTGGGTTAATTTAGTGTCTGATAGAAATCATTTGGGTTTTCTGTTTAAAATAGGGCAGCGTATGATTTCTTACACAACTCTGTGAGATGCTCCCTGACTTCATTCGTTCATTCATTCACTCTTCCCCAGGACTGTGCCTTCTAGCAACATGACACAGGAGAGCAAACCTATAGGCAGAGCCAGAAAAATGTCTGTCAAGTGCAAGTTACAAGTATCTCAAACTGTAATGCATTCCTATGAAGAGAGACAGCATATTTTTAACTATTTAGCAGTCAAATATTGTGATCTCCTCTTTTTCACTTTGTTATCGGTTGGATTTCTAATGGCTGTCTCCATGCGTGACAACACATATTACTGAGTCTGTGGGAAAGTCTTAGCTTTGTAACATTTCAGCACTTAAATTATTTATTATGTTAGCTTTATGGCATGTTAAAACCCTGCTTAGACAGGTAGAGATAACTCCCTTCTGCCTTGCTGAAGCTCATTAAATGGCCATCATAACTGGACAGACTTAATTGCATTACATCCAAATAATTCTGTCATTTGGATTCAAATCCAAGACAAACGGCCTACCCAGAATTCTCACTTATTTGACTGTGACTGGCAAATGATTAAAGTATCCTGTAAGCAGTTTACTTATGCCATGTTGGTGAAAATTTACAAGTAAAATGAATAAACTGAAATAAGATGTGACTGTGCTTGTTTCAGAGTGTCTCTAAATTATACCACCCCATGTTAGACTATCCCCAGCCAGCAGAAAACTCATTTATTCATCTTTTTAAAGGTATTTTAAAAATAATAGTTGCCAGTGGTTGCATTAATCTGTAGTTTGGAATTCAAATTTTCCAGTTCAGAGAACAAGTGACTAAAAAAAAATATCTGCTTTCCATTCAGGTCAGCTTTCCATATGTCAGTTTACAATTTTTTAGTTTTTGGGGTTTCTTTGCATGGTCCAAATGATGAGCTTTTAAGCACCATTATTATGAAATTATTCTATTGCCTTATAGCTCTCAGTGAGAAAGTGCTGAGGTAATAAAAGCCATTTTTTTCTGGGACTCAGAAGGGCCCCTCTTCTTCTGAAAAATGTCTATGCCCGTTTAGACAAGTCACTGAACACTAAGGTTTTGCAAAACATTTACGAATTTGGGTACTTTTGCAAAAACTTGCTAGGTACTTCTGCTTGGTGCAGTTGTTATCCCTTATAGCTGGATTACATGTGATGCAAGGGTGTGTGACCCAGAAGAGTGTCCAGCTTCAGCATACTTGGGAAGTTTTGACACTGAAAAAAGCATTTTACTTTTCTTCATTTTGCATTTTTGTGGGTTTTCTTTTTGCATATTTTTCTGCATTTTGCTTTGTCTGTTTTTACTTCATGCAATTAGGACTAAAATGCCTTATGCTGTGACTGTGGTAAAAAACTCACTCAGGAGCAAAGGGCTTCTATACACAGGGCTTCTATACACAGTCAGTAGCATCCAACAGAGCTGATATCAATCTCATATAAGTATGAAAAGAGCTATGAGATGTTTTCACTGCAGCCCTATGTAATTTGCAATTGATATTTCGGTTCCTCCAAGATGTAACAACAGGGTTATGACACCCAAGTGGAGAAAAATACCCTAAAACCAGAAAGGGAACAGTACTTTATGACTGGGGGAATTGTGCTGTGATTTTGTGTTTCATTTTGATACTTTAAAGAAAAAAGATTTAGCCATGCAGATGTGTACTTGTAGTACCATTTTTTTCATCTAGTGTCACCAAAATACCAATGCTTATTACTTCATTCTATTTAAAAATACCTTACGTTGTGATTCAAGGTAGTGATGTTCAGTCAGTGGGTTTATAGAGTCCCAAAACCTAGACAATTTTTATCAGCTCACAGTGTAATTTCCTCATTCTCTAGACTTTTTCAGAAGGCTTGAAAGATCCTGTCGTGCTCACTGCTTCTTTGAAAGACTAAACATAAAAAATAAAGCACAATAGGGCACATTTAATTACTCTTGGGATGATTTTCCCTTCTTTCTAATCACATATAAAAACATTTCTTTTCCTTTGATTTAATGCATGTAGCTGTTAAAATATGATGGAGAATCATGACTAGCTGGATACTGATTTTTGGTGCTTAATTTATCATTGTTTGCATAAAAGAATAAAAAATGATCTTATACGAATATTACTAAAGATAATACCCTACTTCCAATGCAACTGGATGATTGGAGGCAAGAAATTCAAGCTAGGTAGACTAGTAAATGGCAAGGTCTGTTATACAATTCTGGACTGAGGAAGATAGTTGATTTGACAAAATTTTGATTTAAAGGGTGTTCATTGTCACAATTCAGGGCTATTAGGCACAGGCTGATTTGGGAGGTGGATATATATGAAGTAAGGATTTTATTCTCTTCCTTTCAATATACCTGAAATAGTTGATACTGTTCGGCTCTGCTTGAAAACCATATGAAGGTTTGTCCACCTGGCTTTGGAAACGGCATGGACCCAGGATATGTTCTTGAAAATAGGGTCTTCTGATAGAGAAATCATCAAATTTCTTTAGGAAAATAAGCAGAACCCCCATCAGCAAGACAGCAACAAGTGAAAGAGGGTAGTGAAAGGGTCTTCAGGGCAAACACAGTGGCTGCCTGCAGTTGGGGTGGGGATGAAGATGAACTTGCCCACGCTACTATGAGTATACATCAGCTGTTTCACTGGTGGGATCCAGATACTGCCATGCTTTAGTCTCTCTCTGGGATCCTGATGAGTGTAATACTGACTTTGTTATAATATCTACTTTAAGATTGCTTATTTATTATATTATTTTCCTTCTACTGAAAGGAAAGCAATTTGGTTCCTAGTTGAAATGTATATGAATGTTTTCAAATTCAACACTGACTCTATGAAATCATCCCAGGTACTGTCTTAGCTTCAGGTCATTAATTCAATTTTTTAAAGTATTAATAACATGAAGGAACTTTGTTCTTTGTCTCTATCTACCAAAGTGCCTGAAGTGAACTTTTTTCCCTCTACTCCTGCTAAATTACTAATTAGTTCAATGTACCTCAGAGATGAGAGCCTTTAAGATGAGCAAAACTTGTGTTTTCAACAAAAGTTTATTAAGACAGTAGTTCATACTCTTGTTGACAGATTTAAGGAGAAAATGATATTTCTTTTTTTTTTTTTTTCCTTGAGCAATATCAAAGAATGAAGCAGTTGATTAAAACAGACACAGTGTAATCAAAATTGTGCAATAGTCTAACTTTAATATAATAGCACGGACTCCCCCCACCCCAAAGATAAACATTATGTGTCTTCTCATGGGAAAGTGTTATTGACATGTACCGCTTGGAAAGTCCTAGTTTCAGGCTGGACATATTGTAGCTGTTGCTACCAAATCCATCACAGGTGAAGCTGTAGATCAAAGATACTCTCTGAGCACTTTGGTTCCTTCCCTGCCCAGCAAGGAGAGACAGGATAACCAGGACTGAGGCAATTGCTTGGACTGTTAATAGTGTCCTTAGAGTGCTCCAGCTCTGTCTGTCTATCCTGGGGTAGCTTTGCTGAGGAATTAAAGCAATGATTCAGAGCGCATATCGTAAAAGCACAAATGCTTCTTCATGCATTTGTAAAGGGGGAAGGTGGGGATATTAGCAATATACCTTCCCTCTTCTGTCATGCTCCCCTTCAAAGATATTGTGGAGTTTGCAGTGATATCCAGGGTGTCTGAGTGCATAGTGACCATAAGAGAACAGTTGTAATGTAAAATACTGGCTAGCATATAGAGCCTACTGCATTTTCAGAGAAGAAGGCAGAGAGACAATTAAAGATAACATATTCCTTTTATAAAAATTCAGGTGCTCAATATTTAGCAATGTGATAAAGGGAGTGACACAAAAAAACCCCTATATGATAAAGGGAGTGACACCAAAAAACCCCTATGATCTAAAGAGCCAAAAAAGATACCAGTCTTATGAGTAATAATGTACACAGCATCTTTTTAATCATGTGGTTTTGTTTAGGATGAAAGCATTAATGAGATATATCATAACTCCACAACTGAATTGCAATTTGTACATAAAACTGGGCATATCAAATAGCTATTGCAACACAGCAATAAAAAAAGCAAGTTGTTGGCTTTTATTGAGATAAAGTTTATGAAATGTTTGCCTTAAAGATTTTTTTTTTCTGAATTGTATTTTTTTCTTCATGGATAATAGCTGCTGACAAAGCCAAAGAAAAAGCTTACATGAATTCAGAACGTAAACTGCTGGATATAATGATGACAACGTGTTTACAGATGTTGATACATCGAGCACCAGGAACACAGAAACAGGTAAGAGTAGATGTTGTTACTGTCTCCGTCTTACATATAAGGAGCTCTGACCAAGAAATAAAGTAATTTTTTAAATGTTATTTGTTAAGTCATCATAGATATTGAAGAAAGGCTGAAAGCTAGGAGAAGAAATTCTGGTTGTGTTAAATATCAGAGATCTGCAGTTTTTACCTGACAAGACTTTTCCCAATCTGTGTTTTTAGAAGATCTATCTTTTCCTTTAAATCTTCCTCATTTAGGTTAGTCAATTATTTCCTTAGTAAGCCAGAGAAGTTGGGAAGGAAAGATAGTAGACACTAAGAAAACTATTTACTTTGTGAGCACAGCTGTATTTCAGATGTTGAAACCTTCTCCTTGCATGCGATCACCATTGTTCTGAACACCCTGAGGAAGGAAACAATAGTTGTACTGGAGAGTGTTTTAAGCCCATCACGAACCAGAATTTTCACACATAGAACAATAACGTGTATTCCCTAACGGCTGTATTCACTTTAGAAAGTCCTTTAGAAAAAAATGTTGCTTTTGGGCAATAGAACAGGTATCCCTTTGGTATTGATATCTTTTGTAAGTCATTTATTTAAATAAGAAAACTGAAGGTCTTTTCTTTAGTAGCCCTTTCATACTGCTACTTTTAAAAATGGGGACATGATGAGTTACGCAAGCTCTCTCAGCTTTTATTATTCTAAGATTATTTTATTGTTGTTAATCTGCCTCCAGCACTGGATCCAGTCACTAGGAGACCTTATGTTAACATCTTCCAGAGCCTCCAGGGGAGGGTCTTGAGAAATCTCTTCATTTTTTACAACTCTTACCTCCCCCTCCTTCCTCATTTTGCCTGCTTTCAAGCCAGTGACAGGTTGCATCACAAAGTGAGATTGTGCTGTAGCCCTCCTGGGGATTACTGCTGGAAAAGAAAATAAAATAAACAAGGGTTGGTGGTTTCTCAGGCTATTTCACAGTTCTGATCCACACTGGAATGATTTTTGATTAACTTCCCAGTGGTTTGACTGTATGCAGAAAAAAAAAATGATAGCGAAGCAATGAGCAGTGGGGAAGAGAGGAAGGCCAAAGCCACAGCTTCCTGAGCCCGTTCAGACACTCATTTCCAACTGCCTCCTAAATCTCAGTGTTTCAGTTCAGAGGCTCCAGCCAGGACTCTCACCACCTCTCTGAGATCCTCCCCAGCAGAATCCATTTTACTGACACTGT